>NC_140771.1:252436638-252636638 GCF_044657685.1 Stegodyphus dumicola | reverse complement strand
GGGTAAGCTGCCAATGCATTATTTATTTTCCTACTGTTTCCGGAGACAACTTATATAATACTGCATGATTTCACCGGGAAAATGTTATTTTAATATTGTTAGAGTTTTTAGTATTTATATTAATTATTATTTATAGCAGTTATAATTAATGATACGCCAAAGGATGATCGCATATATCAAAAGAAAAATTTGTGAAAGCAAGTATGCTTAGAATATGGTTTCAAACTCTATAGGAACGCTTGTCTTGTTTTCTCAGAGTTTATTTATTTTAAGGGGACTCACACACCTTAAACCCCTCATGATCTTCGAATATGTGACTGTTGCAAGAATTGGGATATTTTATTTATTTTAAAAGCAATTACTTCCAACTTTTTACAGCTGACTACATAATATAGCTGCTTTGGAAACTAGTAACAAGAAAGTTTGTGTTGCCACAAATATTTTTGTAATTTAATCCTCTTTGTGACAAAATATTTCGCCATGTTTCCACCTTGCGCGCATGATATTTTAAAAATGGCTAATGGTACATACTTGAAATTGGATGAATTCTTTATACGGTCACTATTTTCTAACTGAACCAACAATCTGTTGAATATTTTAATATTGAAAAATTTTATGGACGAAAACATTACAAATTTTGTTAATAAAATACATTTTATATACTTAACTCAAAATAAAATAAAAATTTAACATGAAATTTTTAGAATTTTAGGTTCACAGTAGTTTCCAAATGTTATAAAAGCTACATATTAAATATGGAATTAAATTATGAAACAATGTTTTAAACTGTGCGCGCAAGTTGGAAACATGACGAAAAATGGTGTCACAATGCGGATTAAATTATAAAAATACTTGTGGCAACACAAACTTTCTAATTGCTATTTCAGAAAGCAGCTATTTTATGCAGTCAGCTGTAAAAAGTTGGTAGTAATTTCTTTTAAAATAAATAAGTTATTCTAATTCTTGCAACAGTCACCTATTCGAACATCTTATGGGTTTTAAGGTGTATGAGTCCCCTTTTAATAAGCCTGTTTTCACCTCTATTAATATGCAGCTCTTAATTGCATAATAATCTCATTTATAAAATGCTATGGAATTCCAACACTGTGTTTATGAATTAACATATGAAGGCTAATGCGATGGTGCTGTCTTGTCTATAAATTTCATGGAAGAATAGTTGTCAGAGCCTAGAGGAGGTTGGATTTCTACTTCCACCACAATTTTGAGGGAGAGCACCCCGAAGGGGGGTCTGAGAGTCTCCTATCCCTCTCCTTTTCCACCAAACCACACAAGATGACTTTTGGCTCTCCATACATTTAGAGTGTCCCCGTGCCGCAAAGACACTATACATTTACAAACATCCACGTCTGCTCCGGGATTCGAACCCCGGCCCTTCGGTAATGCAGTAGGCTTCCCTAACCACTATACCGTCTGGGCGGCAATTTATGTGGTACATCTAATAATATAAACAAGAGATATACAAATAATTCTAAAATAATTGATCAACTAACTTCGACGATATAAGGAACGTAGAAAAAGATGAATATATTGCAAAATTCTTAACGTAAGTTACAACTATATGTGCTCATGATATAGGAAACTAAATTAGAACACTTTTCTCAGTTACAGTTAACATAAATTTTTATCCCTAAATTTTCCGAAACAATCACTATGATTTCATATGTGCTCATGATATAGGAAACTAAATTAGAACACTTTTCTCAGTTACAGTTAACATAAATTTTTATCCCTAAATTTTCCGAAACAATCACTATGATTTCGTACCAACTGAAAGCTGTGCATGACGGTTAGTAGATCAACCGTCACGCACAAGTTGGAAAGTTCTGTGTAAAGCGAAAAGTGACAGCGATACCGTTCCTAAACTGTGTGTGAGAAGATGGTATAAGGAAAGTAGCAGAAACTGATGAAGAAGTGAAAAATACGAAAGTGAGAGTGAACAGAAGCTATTTAATTACAGACAGTTGTTACAGACGTTCGCTATTTATTCCATTATTGTCCAGTAGACGCTGCATACGATCAACGACAGAACTAAAGTAACACGACACATATCAACTGATATAATCCACACTTCCCTTATGACTCTTTACAAATAATATCAAAATAGGTTCACAAATTTCGTATTTTTTATTACATATTTCAAATCTACATACTTTTAAAGTTAAAATATACAAAACAATTTGTAAAAAAAAAGTTTTTTCTTTTTTTTTTTAATACAGAATTAGATCATAGAAAAAAATTGTCAGAATACTGAAATTGAAGAATAATGATATAAAAGGAAAATTTTGAGAATTAATATTGGTTAAATTATGATTTATTTTATAAAATACAAAGGTAAAACAAATATACTAATGAAAATATTTGCAAATGTAAATATTTTGCATATCAGTTTTGCATCACTGTCGAACGTTTTCAATAGAAACTGAATTTTCAGGTTCATCACTATCTGCTGAGGAATCCGAGACATTCTCATCAGTTTCGCTATAACTGTCTTCAATATACTTGAAATCAGAGTCAGAACTACTATCAGTGTCGGAAATATCGTCAGGAATATAGGTTGTATCACTCGCAAAACGCTTCCTGCCAGACATCTTTGAGCTCTGAAAAGCGCGCGCAAAATGCTACATTAATATATTCTTGTATATTTGGCAGAAATGTGGACAACTAACGCCGCTGTTAGCCCACATCTAATAAACTCTGTTAGCCCACATCTAAATAAATAATTAAATATCACAGAAAAGCCGAAAGGAAACCTTGAACGGGGAAAGAGCGGGTTGCACAGTTAAATAGACGGCAAAAATTCATCGCAGCGGAAGTCGCGAGTTGCGCAAATTTTGCTACTTCTACGTTGCTTGTGGAAATCGCTGAACGCGCAGCGAGAGGGTTAAGCCAATTTGTGAATTGACTTAAAAGAGTAATAGTCCTAAAGGAGTAAAGTGAGCTGTCTTAAACTGTGTACGTTTCACTAACAGTGAATCTTAAATTGAACACTGCTATATCTTTTCTGTGGTTCACGTCGTATACATTCGCTCAGACCAGCACGCGAAAGCAAGTTTAAAACAAATCTGGTCAACTCCATCTCAAGCCTGTTTCAGTGAACGCCTGTACGCTGCCTCGGAGAAAGTTAGCAACAGGTTGTATGCGCCGAAAACCTTAGTTTTCCCATTTACCGTTCGGGTTCTCGAGTTGGTGTGTGTGTGATTATGGCAAAGCCTCGAGAGCTATCTGCCTAAGGGGAGGAATGCCTTCGTGGAGGACTTTCTAAGGGAAACTGGCTCGTATTCATGTTACACATGGGGAAAATCACAAAAACGCCCATGCAGCCAGCCCGTTCGCGGGATTCGAACCTCGGACCGAACTACCAGTGTTCAGCGACTTTACCGCTCGGCCACTGGTGGACCTCTCGAGTTGGTAAATGACTTTATAAAGAATTATTGCCTCCACCCGCCCCCCCCGTGTGCTTTCGTGTGTGGTGTATGTTGTTGGTCTACCGGTTGGAAGATCCATGCTTCGAATCTCGGTGAGAAAATTATACATTTCTCAAGATTCCCGCTCTGAAAACTTAATATAATGGATGATAATTCCTCACCCCCTATATTTGGTCGACTGGAGATCGTGCCTCTCGCATTTGTCTTTTAATTGGGCGAAACAATAAAACATGTATATCATTCCGCCATGCGTACTCTCGTGGTGCAGATTGCAGGATATCCAGCTAGTAAATGAAAGATGCGTGTTCCGGATCTCAAAGACGATATAAATGTTTTTTCGTACTTTCTGGCTTCCGAAATTTATATGTCTACAACTGTAAGTGCTTAGTTGCTGAAAAAAGACTGCAGTGTTTGCGATACAGTCGCTTTTGCAAATTTATTATACGCAAAGAAAGGATGGCTCATTTTTTTTTAATATAGCGACAATAAGTTTATAAAATAATTTACTCCTTCCTTCCGGCATGCCTTCGTGATGTAATGGTTAGCACGCTCGGCCCGTATTCGGGAGCTGCATGTTCGGGTCTCGGCGAGGGCAATGCTCATTGTTCATGTCTCTTGATTCAAAATAACCCAATGACTCTACAAGTTGACGGCTATTGCGTACTGCACGTTTTAGTAACTTCAGCTATTTTACAATTTAGCTTCATCAGAAGTGGATAAATAAAGTTTCATTTAGGTTTAATATCTCTGAATGTGAAATCCAGCAGGAAAAGAGTAGATCTGAATAAGTGAACCATTTGGTAGCCAGACTCATAAGTATATTTTAACAGCATATGACTTAAATTACATGAATTAATCCGGTAGATTCCGGAATTAACCTTAAAACCAGAACTCCATCAGTGTTAAATCAGAGGGTCGCGTTAGGACGAATAATGATGCGAGATTCAATTTCCGAAATGATCCTACAGCAGTGGTTTCACACTCACGGCCAAATATAATTCGCAAAATTTGCACGAAATGACGTTCCTCAAATCATTACGCTTCAACACTTCTGGAATCACGTGAGTGGATATTTTCAGAGTATTTATATTTGATTAAAGGATTTTCGAAAAATATTGAATCCAAAGGGGAAATGAGCCGTGATTCCAGATAACCACTTTGTCATCGTACATCGTCTCTGTAACAAGTTGTGAGGACTGGTTTTGGAATAATAAAAATAGTTCTTATTTAGTTGTATCGCAAAATTATGGAGGTGGTTGCATAGGCTTTGCGTGATTTTCTCTTATATAAAGGAAATATAAGATAGTTTCTCTTAGACAGTTCTCCACGAATTCATGTCATTCTTGATCAGATACCTACTGCGCTTTTTGTCAAATCCAAATAAACAAAAAATAATTTAAGGATCAGGTAAGACTGGAATAATACTTCGGCAGCATTGCCACATTTCGGGCAACAGAGCAAGCTTTTTTTTAAAAAAAAAAGCCAAAAACGATCGTTAGTCTCGAATGAGATATTAATCTCGAAACGGCATTTTGCGTTGAATCACTATAAATGGCGTATCATTTTTCAAACAGTTGCCAGCCAATATTTATTATATTTAAATTAATTAAATAATAAAGAATCTGCAGGAATGTATGTATCTTTCTCGCATTGTGGAAAAACAATAGTACCTACAGCCATCCAATTTTGGATTTGGGATTTGTTTTATTATCTATTTCACATTTTTTTTTAAACTTTAACGAATTTTTTATTAACAAACTCAACGATTTTAAAGCCAGCAGTGGCAACACTGCACAGAATAAACATTTTTATCTCCAGCGAGCGAGACTGTCCACCGGCAATTCTAAAGATATGCTGTTTTCAAATACTAAGTGATTTTTCAGTTGAATAGAATTTTATGTTTTAAATCGAATTTCTATGTTTAAAATCGAATTTTTATGCTGAATCGAATTGCATGTGACCTAAGCGCCAAAAACATGTTATTTAATAAGCGAAATCAACGCACAAAATGTTAATAAGAAGGAATAAAAAGACAGAAAATAGTTTCGTAAAGCCATCTTAGTAAAAAAAAAAATTGAATACTGATATGATGAACTGAGAAAGACTGGGGAGAAAAACAGAAAAATATAACGTAATGCTGCATCGGGAATCCTAAATGTATACTGCTATGTTGCTTTTAAAATTTTGTTAATTTATTCTGTTGAATTGTATGTGACGTTAAGTGCGAAGAAAATGTTGTTTAATAATAAAGCAAAAAGGAAAAAAAAGAATGGGTAGTAGGAGCGAGTGGAGTAATAGCAGACTGCCATTTCAGTGAAAGCGTAAGCAAACAGAGCGCATGGAACAAGTTATTTATTTATCTAAAATGCTGTTTATTTTAATGCGCATTTTGGCAAAGGAACTTATCATTGTTTCCATTCTAGTTTAAAGAGAACTTTGTTTTTCATTTTATATTGCTGAGCATGGCTGATGGCTTAATCAACAGACTAAAAATATGTAATTTTTAGTGGTTTTATGGTACAACACATAAAAATATTCCTATATGAACACCTTTGAGCCATAGGAGAACTCAATAAAATATAAAGCGGGTACCTAAATTTTAATGAACTCGGGATATTCCATGGACAGAATACTTAATGGCATTAAATAGATTAGAAGCAGTTTGTTCCATTCTACAAAAAACTTACCTTCAGATATTGTTACATTCTGCCACCTAACATTCGGATACCTCCTCCCGAAACAATTAAGGAAAAATATCGTGAATTTTCTTTCGTCCTCCTGGACACGTTCGAAGTCTCCATCGAATGCAACACGCACTTGGCGAAATTCGGAATATTGTACCAGAGGAAGATCAAAGGTGTCCATCATGTCTACATCGAATGGACCTGGAAAATAAGGTTAGATTTCAGGCATCATGATAACAGCATTTTCTGTTAAAATCATCCTACTCCGAAACACACTGAATATATCTTTTTTACTTCCTTCTACGAAGTAAAAAGAAAGTATTTTAATCGCGAAAAGTTTCAGGCAGCATATTTCAACGAAAATATCCATTTTGACCGCTATCGAATGAAATTTAACGATGTTTTTGCGTGATATCTGTACGTAAGGACAGAATAAAAGACTCTTTTCCTCCAAAAAATTATAAAACTGCTTTAAAATGAATTGTGAAGAGAATTTTTCGTGGCATCTGTACGAACGTATGTACGTACGTATCTCCCATAACTCAAAAACGAATAGCCTCAGAACGTTGAAATTTCTTATATAGGACTGCTATAACACGTAGATGTGCACCTCGTATTTTGGTTGCAATCGGCTGCCCCAAACGTATATAAATATATTTATATATATATCCACTCTGTTACCCGGCTCAGTGGATCTCAGTTTCTTTACTCTTATATGTTGGTAAATTGTACATTTTTTGCTTTAAAAATGATTGAATTATGTTATTCTTCTGTTCCTGTTAAGGTTTTGATGCCTTTAGTAAATCTGTATGCAATATTTTTAGAATTATCAACAATTTAAAAGTTGTTTAAGTGCCGCTAAATCTAATAATTTTTTGTGATGGCGGCCATTGCTTGTTTACATTTAAAAATGCAGAGTAGTGGATTTGTTGCCAGTTTAGAGAGACTAAGCTTCGCAACAACAAAGATAAAGCCTTCATTATTATTGCGAATTAAATCATGCTTAATCCTTTCTGGAATTTTTTCGAGGAAATAAGTGTTTAAAATTTACTTCGTAATATTTAATACAGATATTTTGAGTTTTTATGTATTTTTGCCTTGTCGCGAAGTGAGAACTGAATTAATTGAATGAGAACAATCGTCTGTGGAAAACTGTTTCTTTTTTGTTTTGTTTGCTTAATTTCTTTTATACATGGTTCTAGCTTTATTATAGTATTTGAATAGAACATATTGCAACAATTAGATAATTCTTTAAATATAAATTTTGTGCATTCTGAGTTATAATATGAACGAAATATAATACTTAAGTTTGACTACAATACTTTGTTAAGTGAACCTAGCGCCAGAGTGTCGCTATGGTAAACAAATAGAGTGACTTTTAAAGAATGCATTTATTCTAAAGTAGATTTAATTAAATCCAATAAGTTTAAACGAAATTCAAGAAAAAATCAGTATAATTTAATATTCCGTACAAGGAAGTCATGTGGTGTACACATCAGATTTTTTAAGTACTTTTTATGAGGTGTGTTAAAAAATATGAATAGGAATTTATCCAATAAACTTAGTTTATTACCCTTCTTCCTGACTGACCCGAGTTACCTCGGGACGAGAAAATCATCATGCAGTGATTGTCGTGAGTATACTCGGTGTCCTCAAATGTTTAAATATGATAAGCTCGAGTAATAGGAGTAAATACCTCCAGTTGTAATTGCACAGTATATATTGTTAGCGTGGTACTGAACTAAAATACATTGTTATTCCTACCTCGAAAAGACGATTTTACATTGTTGAGATCGGCTATAACTTAAAACTCCTAATTTTCAAGTTTTGCTAGTATTGCAGCGCACGGATGATATACGAATGGCGAATGGACGAAATGGCAAAGACTCTTGACGGTGATCTCCATTTTAATTGTGACACATAATTTAACATACCCACTTAAAATACAATTCTTATTAGTACCTTAAGCAAAGTTTTAATTTTAAGCTTAGATGTGTCTAAGCTCATATATTCTGTACCTTCTACAGAATCGTTTGGATTTCGTGTTTCATATTGACGCTTTTATCAATATTTTTGCTACAAAATTAATTTCAAAGCGAAATACTGAAGCAAAGGCTCGCATACTTAAATTAAAATATTTAATATTTTTTTAACTTTCTTTAAAGGTAAAGATTTAATTTCTCAGACGGCAACGAAAGGTATTATTTTCGTGTAAAATGTCTAATGTGGACACAACAAGACGTCCTTGTACTTCCTATTAAATTATACACTTTTTTGCTGCATTTCACTTAAAAGTTTTTTTTTTATTTCTTCGAATTTCATTGCAGGTATCATTCTCATTTAACCAATTCAGTTCTCATGTCGCGGGAAGGCAAAAATAGATAAAACATCTTCATTAAAAACTGTAAAATGTAGAAAAACGTGAAACAGCAAACACAATTTAAAAAACAGTTTGTACAAAATTAAACTTAGAGTTTCTGCGCAAAAACAAGCAATTCGGCCACCGAGAAGACAGATTTTTTTTTAGGTACACAAAATTGAAAGTTTTGTGCACCTTTTAGTCCCAATCGACAAAAGAATACTGAAGCTGGTGTAATAACTGATTTAATTCACTACTCTACTAATAGTTTCAAATGTAAACAACTGGCGCTTCGTTTGCCTTAGGTACCACTTAAACTTTTAAATTGTTAATACTTTTACAACTATTACGTTCAGATTAAACCGGAACATAAGAGCAACATAATTCAACCACGTTTAAAGTAAAAAATACCGAATTTATCAATATATTAAGAATAAAAACCGCCCACTAGAGCCGAGCGGTAAAGTCGCTGAACACTGGTAGTTCCGTCCGAAGTTCAAATCCCGCGAACGGGTTGGCTGCATGGGCGTTTTCGTGGTTTTCCCCATGTGTAACGTGTATACGAGTCAGTTTCACTTAGAAAGTCCTCCACGAAGGCATCCCTTCCCTTAGGCAGATAGCCCTAGTGTGCTTTGCCATAATTAAATAAACCAAACCAGAATAAAAACCTGAGCTCACCGGGTAACAAAGTGCGTATATATATATGTAATAATAAAATTCCATAGTCAAGAATACACTTAAATTTCTAACTGTATGTTCTTTTCATTTTTAATGGCAACGTTCTCTTTTTGAAAGTACGTGAAATTAAATCCACAGCCCCGTAGTCAAGTTGTTTTTCCCGCCCTTTCTACACGTACAGTTATAGAATGTTCTGGAAATATTTAAAGCGAACTGGATTGGCTAACGAGGCTGACGTCATTTCATGGAAGCTCCGCCTTTCCAGAGGCTATAAAAGGACTCGCAAAAGAATATCGGAGGCTTTTCATAAATGTCACGATGCAGTAAACGTCATACAAAAAATTATTAGTAATTCTTTTTATTTACTCCGGATATCTGATTTTGTGACTGCTATTTCTCCTGACCAATAAATAAATGGATCCTGTTTTTTAAACTTATCGTCTGATAATTTAAGCTATGACTACATTTATGAATCTTCACCCATCTATTTATTTCGGACAAAAGCTGGTACATCACATATATATAAACTTAAAGCATTTAAAGTTAAATGTAAATTGGAATCAAAGCAAGGCAATTCTTCAACAATATTAATAACTGCAATCGTGTATATTAGGTATCTTTATGTGTGTATATGTATAGATATATGTTTCTATTTTGTTTTTTAAAAAATTGTTTTGTAATTATATGTATATATATATACACGTTTGCTGCTACCCATTGTAACCAAAAGTGAGAACTTATAGCAGTCACATATACAAAATTTTAACGTTCTAAGGCTACATGGTTTTTTAATTATATGAAAAACGCATTCATACTTGTATACATACGTAGAGACGTCACGAAAAAATCTCTTCTGAATAAATTTTACAATCCGTTTTGGAAAAAAAAAAAAACAGTCCTTTATTCCATCCGTACGTACAGATGTCAGGCAAAAACTTCGTTCAAATGGATTGGAGTGGAGTTAAAATGGATATTTATGTTGAAATAGGATGGCCGAAATTTTTCGTGATTACAGTAAAAATGAAAAATATGTCTGATAATTTCGAAACATTAAGTAATCTTATAAACGTTACCAGGAATATAATTCCGAAAGGAGCGCTTTATTTACGCCCCTTTATTACATCTTTTAACCATGCAATAAGTCCTGATACTTCTATATGGATGAAGGTGAAAAGAAACAAAAGATTAAAATGTATTTAGTTTAAAGAAAGAAAAGGAAACTAATTTATTTTATTTAGTTGTTTCATTGTTATTAACCACATAATGGAAAGGATAAGCTTTCACACATCGTAAATTAAGTTCCATTTTAATTTCACGAAAAGAACAATACGAGTTTCTCGCATGCACGAATAAGCAACGAGAAAAGGAATCCAGAATAGTCTTGGGCTCTTATTGTCAAGTCTACAATTTATAGAATGTTTTTAATTTCTTTGATAAATAAGATCTTTCTTTAATTTTACACTTTTTTTCTTGGTCCTAAATAAAAATTCTGTTCTTTAACAAACATGCCGTTTTCATGCTTAGTCATAACTCAAATGTTAAGTAATTTTACTGTAATTATTAATGACACACAGCAGAAGACTAAAATAGTTTTCAAACAGTAAGTAACATTATTCATAAGGAAACATAATTTTAACTTCAGTTACATAACGGTCCAATCTACGACGGCACATATCATTTAAAGTGCATAGTGGCACAGACAAAACAAACTTCTCTATTACAGGAAATAGTTTAGGTAAGTTTTTAATAATAATTTGCTTTTATAAAATTCAGTAATGAAAAAATGTAGAATCTCTCGTATATATGACTTTGCTCACAAAAGACGAAATTATAATGATTACAGCTGCTTGGTGTCATGGTAATTAACTGGTGTAATTCTGTAGAACTTCAACACTGGAAGTACGTGATTTTTACTTCCTTGTACGAAATAAAAAGGAAGTATCGTAATCGCGAAAAGTTTCAGGCAACATATTTCAACGAAAATATCCAATTTGACCGCTTTCGAATGCAATTTAACGATGTTTCTGCGTGATATCTGTAAGTAAGGACAGAATAAAAGACTCTTTTCCTCCAAAAAAATTATAAAACTGCTGAAATCTGAAGAGAATTTTTCGTGGCGGCGTCTGTACGAACATATGCACGTACCTCGCATAACTCAAAAACGAGTAGCCTCAGAACGTTGAAATTTTGTATATAAGACTGCTATAACATGTAGATGTGCACCTCGTATTTTGGTTGGAATCGGCAGCACCAAACGTATATAAATATATTTATATATATATATATATACCCAGTCTGTTACCCGGCTCAGTGATCTCAGTTTCTTTACTCTTATATGTTTGTAAATTTTATATTTTTTGCTTTAAAAATGATTGAATTATGTTGTTTTTATCTTCCGGTTAAGCTTTTTATGCCTTTCGTAATTCTGGAAGCAATATTTGTACAATTATCAACAATTTAAAAGCTGTTTAAGTGCGGTTAAGTTTTAAATAACATGGCGGATATATTTGTTTACATTTGAAACAGCAGAATTGTAGATATGTTGCCAATCTAGAGAGACTAAGCTTCGCAACACAAAAAAAAAACGCCTTCATTTATTATTGCGAATTAAATCATGCTTAATCCTTTCTGGAATTTTTTCGAGGAAATAAGTGTTTAAGATTTACTTCGTAATTTTTAATGCAGATATTTTGAGTTTTTTGCCTTCTCGCAAAGTGAGAACTGAATTAATTGAATGAGAAATACTGAATCGTCTGTGAAAAACTGTTTCTTTTCTGTTTTGTTTGCTTAATTTCTTTCATACATCGTTTTAGCTTTATTATAGTATTTGAATAGAACATGTGGCAACGATAATTCTTCAAATGATATAAATTTTGTGCATTCAGAGTGTCGTTATAGTAAACAAATAAGGTGAATTTTAAAGAGTACATTTATTCTATTGTGGTTTATGCGCTGTCGACGAAGTAGATTTAATTCAATCCAATCAATTTAAATGAAATTCAAGAAAAAAATGCGTATAATTTAATATTCCGTACAAGGAAGTCATGTGGTGTATACATCAGATTTTTTGTATTTGAGAATGGATGCAAATAAATATGAAACTGACAAGTGTTGAAAATTAAGTACGAAAGCGTGCTTTAAAAGATTTTTCTAACGAACAATGCTTAAAAATAGGTATTTAAAGATAATTCTTCGAATCTGTGTGATGCTTGCCGTCCAACGACTTGGTTACTCGACATGTTACTGAGCTAGAACGACATGTTATCAGTTTAGTTTAGTTTAGTTTACGTGTATGCTGCAACCCTCCTGGCGATAATAATCGGCCTCATGGTTAACGCAGCACACCCGATGCAGACAAACAAAAATACAGTTAAAAGATAAAAACAAAAGATTAAAATACAGGTTAACACAGATTGTGTACCTTTAAAAATACACTCACACAATACAAAATAAGGAAAATCATAAGCATAATCGGTTAGAAAACAAAAAAAAAAAAAAAAAAAAAAAAATAGTAAGATGACACATAACTCACTCACCCAACACATAAACTCGTAAACAAAAGAAAAACTAAAATATTTAATGTCTTATTCCTATGGTAGTCTTGTTTTCATTCACAATCCTCATAATTTCTGTTGCATAGCTATTCAAGAATTTTCTTTTTTCACTTGCATTCTGTTCATTTATTTTTTCAAATCTCGTCCTCGCACTCTCGGTCAGTTTACATTCTTCCACGAAATGAGCTGCATTTTCGTACTTCCCACAAGCCAAGCATTTATCATTGCCCTGGAGATTAAAGCGTTTTAAATAGGCCGGGAATCTACCGTGATCTGTGATAACTTGAATAGTATCCATATTATTGAAAAGATCCATTTTCCTTTTTAGAGTCAAAATTTTCAAATAACCCTTATTTTTATTTGAACCATTCCATTCCAGAGCCCATTTCTCAATTATACTTGCTTTCATTTTTCTTAATGTAATTCTTCTGGAATCATTAATATCGTCATAAATATCACCCTCTCCCAGGGCTGCCTCTTTAGCTAGCATATCCTTCCTTTCATTCCCGGTAACACCAGTATGTGCCTTGACTCAATGAAAATATATACCACTTTCCTCTCTTATTTTGTTATAAATGTTTTTTATATCCAAAAGAAATCTATTGTTTGGTCATGTTATCAGTATCTCTGTCTAACACTTTCACACTTACATATCGCCCATCTCTTCCCTATATATATTACTCACTCACCCACGCCAACGTCTTATTCGGCCAGCTGGGTCGCGCGTGATCAACTCAGGAATAAGAGTGTTTTTTTTTTTTTTTTTTTTTTTTTTTTTGTTTCCTGTTTCTAAATACATATTTGAATTTGGTGACCAAAAACTTTTATCTTTATATCACCATGAGAAGGAAATAACTGACAGAATAAAAGTTTGGTTTATTTTAATTATAGTAAAGCACTCGAGGGTCATCTGCCTAAAGGGAGGGATGCTTTCGTGGAAGACTTCCTAAGAAAAACTTGCTCGTATACACGTTACACATGTGAAAAACACGAAAACGCCCATACAACCAGACCGTTTCGAAACCCGGACCGAACTACCAGTGTTCAGCGACTTTACAGCTCAGCCGCTGGTAGGCCCAGAATAAAGAAGTTTGCATAAGAAGATTTGTATATGCATATCGTTTTGCCTAAAATAGCAATACTCGTTTGGGAGGCCAGAAGAAGGATATTCGAATGATATATACAACTAGCGCTAGTCATTTAAAAATTAAAATGCATCCACTTTAGGTATACGAGGGAACTGCGCGGCGAACTGCTATTGTCGCTAATTTTCAAGCCCAAAAACGCACCAAATGGAAAAAGAAGAATTTGCTGAGGGTAAAATCAGGTCACATAACTATGCTTGATCACCCAGTAAAATAAATGCCGGTTTAAGATAACTTCCTTTCTGGAGATATTTTGAGATGTAAGTACGCCCCGCTTAGAGCATATTCCGAGAAAGAAGCAATAAAATAATTACGAAAAAGTAAGTTACTAGTTTCAATAGTTGATGAAACGGCTGGAAAATAAAGGATGAGTGTTTTGGTAGTCTTAATTTAGAAACAAAGTAGCACCCAACCCCCCCCCCTTTTCTTTCCTAGGCGAGTGAACATTGTTCTAGACTTTAATTCTTGCACTTGTTTCACCAGCAGTGAACAGGTTGAAAGAACGTGAAATAGAATACTCCCAAGGACCTAGTATCAGACTCTAGGCACTACATTATTACCTGCTTCAACATACTGAAAATATTTGATAGAAATCTACCAATACTCAGGACATAAAGCTGTAGATTCATTTCATTAGTTTATATATATATACTAGCAGCTTCACTGCTAGCCTTCGTCTAGCTTTTAAATATACCGGGAAAATGGCTGAAGGGAACACCAAACGTTAAATTTAAAAACTCCTCAGAAATTTACTCTGCAGAACAACTTCATAAAAAAACTTATTACGTATAACAAAATTACAATGAAATAAGCAATAGACCTTAATACAAATATTAAATATCCTAATAAATAAATTAACCAACTTTCCTTTGCAAAATCTTAAGAACTCGTATGGTATAAAGGAGGTTAAGAACTGAAAGTAGTTGGGTGCTACTTCCTAAACAAATCACTCAAAACTTTTCAATAACTTAAAGACAGTGAAATGAGCAATAAATAACATAAAAGAATACAAAAAATTCTGAAAAGCAAAGTATAATTAATGATATTTTATCTTATATTTTCAAGAGAAAAAATTACAATGAAATAAGCTATATCCCTTAATACAAATATTAATTATCCTAATAAAAAAAAAGTTAACCAACTTTCCGTTGATATTAAAAAAAATAATGCAAAACATTTCAATATCTTACAAACAGTGAAATAAGCAAAAAATAACATGAAAGCAACTCAAAAAACATAAAATACCGCGCAGAATTTTACTCTACAGAACAACTTTATCCAAAAAATTCAATAAATATGTATTATATTTATATAAAAATAACAATGAATTATGCCAATCTCTTAAAAACAGTGACATAAGAAATACGATGAAAACGTGTTGCCAAACCCTTATTTCTAAAAGAATGAAACTATTCAAAATGATTCGATTTCATCAAAAATCTATCAACAACAATAAGAAAGGAAAATTGTTGCCAAAATCACATTTTCAAAGATGTGAGAAGTGTACTCGGAAGCTTCATTTAATTTTTTTTTATTTTTGTAAAAACAGTCCCAAGGATGAAAGTTTAACGTATCCAAAAATCATAGAAAAATAAACTGTACACTTTAAAAAATAAACTTTTTTAGAAAAAATCCCGTTGAAAAGGTGTTGAGCTCATTTTGTTAAATAAATTCGTATTTAATCGATTTATTGAAACACGAAATTTATTTTAAAGTTCGTAAAATAGCTAAGTGCCTACGTTTCATGACGATGTGAAAATGGAGTGCGTAGAGTAAAATCTCGCTTTCCTATAGCCCATTATGTCTCAAAATGACGCGATTTCGTCACAAAACATAAAATAAAAAAAAATTCGAATTCGAATTTCGAAAAACTGGCTTCGAGGTGCACTGGCTCTTGTCTAGATGCACCTATGTACCAAATTTCGTAGCCGTGGGTATATTAGCTTACGCGCAATGCGAACGAAGACACATTGACACACACACACAGACAAACTCTTTTATTATATGTAGAGATATATGTTGCACGTGAGAAATCAGCAATGTCCTCGTCGGGACTCGAACGTAGAACCTTTGAAAACGCGCCGAGTGTGCTACCATTACGCAACCGTTAATATGACAGAGCATAATCTGTAGTTACCCCTTCAAAACTACTAAGAACTTTGAATGTAAGGCAATACGAAACGGAAGCTCTCACGGTTATCTCTCAATCTAAACTCAATACTCTGAAATAAAACTAAAAACTGATATTCTTTCCCATCTTATATTGTTTTACTCTTCGCTGAGAAATTTCCAGATTTCTCGAAATTGCTAGAAGGCATATACAGTTACATACGGCCAGATGCAGTTACAATTACATAGGGATAAGAAGAGTTACAGTTATACAAGAATCAAACGAAGATGTCGCCAAGCTTGGCGACTTTTTGTGATTTCTCGCCCAATTTTCCTGCAAAAATAAATGGCTAAAACCATCGCCATCTTACGCTAACTTGCTAATTTAGCAAGAGAGGCATTTATTTACCTTAATGTAACTCTTGTGACCCTATTCTTTCCGGCGATGCTTCGCAATCTGATGCCTTTCATGGTACATTACAGAAGAGATACTACAATTTGCATATAATTTCGCTAAAATTATTCACATGTATACCTAATTCGTAAAAATAGCATTGTAGCTATACACAAACAATTTTTTGGCCCTGGAAAAAAAAATAACATCTCGATGTCGTAGCAAAATTTTATCCTGAGCTTATCTAAATTAAATGAAATTTTTGGTTTGAAATTGTCGTATGGATTATTTTCATTGAAAAAAGTATTATTTTTCCTTTTCTCGGTAAATACGAAGATGACAACTCAAGTATCGGTTTTCTAAAGGAATGTTTCAAAAATGAAATTCTGTCTCCAAAAATATGACGAGCTTATGTGACTTCCTTTTCTTCACAATTATGAAAGGGATTCAGAATATAGGAAGCTCAAATTGTGCATTCGCTTACATCCTATGGAGTCAGTTACAGTGAATGGACAAAAATGTGGAATCACCTTGTGAAATGCATGTTTGAAAAGAAAGATTGATTTTAATGAAATATGTAGGTGGCGCTGGCGTTTTTGACTACTGACGCCACCTATACAACTTCGTAAAATGTGATAAACAGTTCAGTTGTTGTCGTAGTACTGTTATGTGAGGTTGTCATTGCATTATATCAGAGTTAACAGACTTCGAACGTGGGCAAATTGTTGGAGCACGTATGGTAGGTGCTTCCGTAAGCAAGGTAGCCGAGGTGTTTAGTGTTTCAAGAGGTACTGTATCGAAGATTTATTCCGCATATTTGAAAAGCGGAAAAACATCATCTGCTAAATCACAGCGCGGACGAAAGTGTGTCCTGAGTGATCGTGACAGACGATCATTATGGCCAATTCTGACGACAAATAAGAAGACCACAGCTGCAAAAGTTACTGCTGAAATGAATGTTGTGTTACCGAACCCTGTGAGTACCAAAACAATTAGAAGGGAGCTTCATAAACAGGGAATTGCTGGCCGTGCTGCAATCGCGAAGCCACTCATCAGTGATGCTAATGCCCGTAACAGGAAAAGGTGGTGTTTAAGTCATAAAGCCTGGACCATAGAGCAGTGGAAGCGAGTAATATGGTCTGACGAGTCTTCTTTCACATTGTTTCCCACTTCTGGCCGAGTTTACGTCTGGAGAACGCCATCTCAAGCCTATAATACAGACTGCTTGTTGCCAAGAGTGAAACATGGCGGGGGTTCTGTTATGGTTTGGGCAGCCATATCGTGGTTCTCTGCTAGCCCCATGATAACTGTGTCAGGGCACATGACTGCCAAGACTTATGTGAACATTTTGGCCGATAAAGTTCATCCCATGGTACAAAGTTTGTTCCCGATGGTGATGGTGTCTTCCAAGACGACAAAGCCCCTGTTCACACAGCTCACATTGTCCAGGACTGGTTTTCTGAGCACGAGGATGAGTTGTCCCATCTCCCCTGGCCACCACGGTCACCAGACCTGAATATTATCGAACCTTTGTGGTCTACATTGGAACGGAAAGTGCGTTCTCGTTATCCACCGCCAACATCGTTATCTGAACTTGTCACCGTTTTGCAGGAAGAATGGTATAATATTCCCTTGGCAAACATACAGGAACTGTATTTATCCATTCGGAGAATACTGCAAGCTGTTCTGGATGCCAACGAGTTTCCTACACCATATTAAGCAAAGAAACATGTTTTTTAAAGGTGTTTCCATATTTTTGTCCAACCCCTGTAAATGATTTAAGTGTAACTTCTTATTTATGATGAAAGTATTCTCCTCAGAGCGAAAAAAAAATGATTATTTTGGGGATAAAGCAGAATACATTTTCAGAAAAGAAAAGTGTGATATTCCTAAAGAAAAACTCCTAAACTTGAATAGAATATAAAATATCACCAGCTGTATTATATAGATAAGATATATTACTTATAAGAGTTACTTGTAGTCACTTACCTATCAGGTACGTTAGCTTCCAATGGTTTGTCTCCAATGCCTTCATTGTAATCCTAAGAATGTAAGAGTAACCCCAGTCCGTAATTATGACGTCACTGAATATAATTTCATTAGCTCCGTATTCTAAAATCTGTGTGGTTGTGCCGAGGAGCTGGCCAGGATAAATATCATCGTATAACAGGCCTATAGATCCTTCCCATGTATAACGCTGGAAAGGAAGCAAAATGCTCTAGGTCACTGATGTACAAATGCATCGATGCTGGGTTATACTTAAAAAATAGTAATAATAATAATTAAAAAAATTTAAAAATCTGAAAGGTTTTAGATTTTATAGTACGTTAGAACGGACTTTTTTGAAGTTTTATGTGTTACGTTTGTTTATTAAATATCGCATTTTCGCACTTTAACTATAAAATTCAATTCAACAGCAATATCTCAAAATATATAAAAAGAGCATATTTTTAAAACTTCCGATACACAGTCTCGCGCGCTGGAGATAAAAAAAAATTTCCGTACAGTTTTGCCATTGCTCGTGTTGAAATCGTCAAGATATAAGGGTTTTTTTTCCTCTCTCCTTTCTGCGTGTATTCGAAAGGTCCAGGTTCGAGTCCCGGCAAAGGTACTGCACATTTTTCGCGTCTTCTACTTCCAAAAAATCCTAATACCTCTGCAGAGTTTGTTAATCAAAAATGCTTTAAAGTTTCCAAAGTATAAAATAGATAATAAAACAAATTCCAAATGTGGGCTTTCAATTACCCGTATTCGAGTGGAGTGGAGGAATACGTTATTCAAGATTTGATTTGATGCCTCGAGGTACCGTTGTTTCTTAATAGTGGGAGAAACATACATACATTCATATAGACTCTTCGTTATTTAATTTCTTTAAATATAATAGAGGGTTCCAATATTTGGTTACACCAATAGAAAAGTGATACAGCCGTTTATAGTGGTTCGAATGTCATTTCATTTAACACCCATTTGGGTTAAAAAAAAAAAAAAAAAAGAACTTTCCTGTTTTTCGTTTTAACAATAAATAGACTATATAAATTCACGTTAGCTTCAAATTTAATAGTTGCAAAAATTCGAACATTTCTTAATTTCAAACGAATTCCTTGTACGAAGTAAAAAGGAAGTATTATAATCGCGAAAAGTTTCAGGCAGCATATTTCAACAAAAACATCCATCTTGGCCGCTATAGAATGCAATTTAACGATGTTTTTGCGTGATATCTGTAAGTAAGGACAGAATAAAAGACTCTTTTCCTCCAAAAAAATTACAAAACTGCTTTAAAATGAAATCTGAAGAGAATTCTTCGTGGCGTCTGTACGAACGTATGTACGTACGTACGTATCTCGCATAACTCAAAAACGAGTAGCCTCAGAACGTTGAAATTTTGTATATAGGACTGCTATAACATGTAGATGTGCACCTCGTATTTTGGTTGGAATCGGCAGCACCAAACGTATATTGGTTGGAATCGGCAGCACCATATTTATATATATATCCACTTTGTTACCCGGCTCAGTGATATCGGTTTCTTTACTCTTATATGTTGGTAAATTGTACATTTTTTGCTTTAAAATGATTGAATTATGTTGTTTTTATCTTCCGGTTAAGGTTTTTATGCCTTTAGTAAATCTCTATGCAATATTCTTAGAATTATCAACAATTTTGAAGTTGTTTAAGTGCCGCTAAGCCTAAGAATTGTTTTGATGGCGGCCATTGCTTCTTTACATTTGAAACAGCAGGATAGTGGATTTGTTGCCAATCTAGAGAAACTTAGCTTCGCAACAACAAAGATAACGCCTTCATTTATTTTTCCGAATTAAATCATGCTTAATCCTTTCTGGAATTTTTCCGAGGAAATAAGTGTTTAAGATTTACTTCGTAATTTTTAAATGAATGCATACAGAGCTAGTATATCTTATTTTAGAAAGTTGTTTCTCGATAATAACAGACTGGGTGATTCAAAATGAATACAGCGATTACAAACAACTATAACCATTTAACTGAAAAGAATGTATCAAAACGAATTTCACAGAATGTAAAAAGAAGTTCAAAATTTTGTTTATACAATTTAATACGCAAGGTCCTTTCAATGCTGTTATGCGGTTATTTCTATGTTTATGTATGACGAGCGGTAAACTCGCTGAACACTAGTATTTCGGTCCGAGGTTCGAATCCCGCGAACGGTCTGGCTGCATGGGCGTTTTCGTATTTTTCCCCATGTGTAACGTGTATACGAGCCAGTTTTGCTTAGAAAGTCCTCCACGAAGGCATCACTCCCCTTGGGAAGATAGCCCTAGTATGCTTTGCCATAATCTCAATAAACCAAACCAAACTATGTTTATGGCGTTATGATTCTATCATGTTTAATTTATCGCTTCACACTTTAAAATAAGTATGAAGTGAAACAAATTGGACACGGGCGATGAATAGAATGAGATACGAAGACGTGGAATATTTGCGGAAAAACTCATTTTCAGATCTCAAATGACTTGTAAATATGACTTTTCTTTTTAATATTCCTTTCCAAATTGTCATGTCTATGCATAAATTATAAATAAATAATATCCTAATAAAAATGTGTAGTAGGTAATTGTTTATTTTAAAAACAAAATGTTTGACTCGAAACTGAAATTAATGTCTAATATTCATGTCTCTTTATATGTCTGCTTTAAAATTTCATCTTCCATCTGAATTTCATCCTTTGATGTCTATACCTCAAAAAATTTTCAAAGTTTACACAGGGCAGACCTTTAGAGAATTATGATAATAGACAAATAAGCCTCTTTCATTTGAATGATTTATTCTGCTCCAAGGATGAATGAGAGAAATGTGCATAAATTATTACGTTCTTCGTTTTAAATAAATATGATAATACCTACTCGTACACTGCAAGGTTTAGAATAACTCGTAGCATCAGAGGATAATAAGTCTCAACCGATAACTCAGTGGATGAAAGATGTATTTTTGAACTTTAGTGTTGTTACGCTTGGCGAAGTGGTGAGATCATAAAGATCAGTACATGGGAAAGCTTTTAAAGGAAATAATTTTCTACAAATTGAAGATTTCAAAATGTAGTTAAATCCTCGGATACGTGTGAAGCGTTATTTTATCCGATATTAAATTTTTTATGTTTCTCTCGTTGATATGAGATGGAATATACATTTATAGATAGGATTACGCAAAAAATCCAATATACTGTAACGAATTTTGTACTCAGATAGATAATTTTAGTAGAATTATAAGTAAAATTGTTGTATTTCTTATGTAACACCCCCTCCCAAAAAATTCTAAAAGGAAGCTCTGCCGGAAACGTAAGAATAAATTCCAAAGAGTTATCAGGGGCAGGTGCATTTAACACTGAGTAAATGGGTATATCGGTTATTTGGCGATATTCCGCCAAGCTGACAACCGTTTTGATTATTTATTTTGTCGCCAAATTTTCCTCTCCTACCTTTTTTTTTTCCGCGGTGTACATCTGTACAACTGTTGGACAAAATGGCAAAATTTAATACAACGGTTGAAAAATGCACTTAGTGGTGCTGATAGTACATGCGCAATTCTTTTACGTCAGCATCATGTTTCGAATAATTGATTACACATAATTTCTTTTTATAATAATTTTGATAATTTTACTCTCAAATTGAGGATATTAAGCCCTTAGTTTGAACGAATATTAAGTGCCAAGCTCTGAAAGCAAATAAAACCTAAATTAATTTAGGTTTGTGATTTTTCTAAAAAATTCCATTCTGACAATTTGAGGGACCTTTCTACTAATTAAATGCCCCAACCACTCAGCCTCAAAATTATCTTAACTCTGGCAGCAAGGCCTTTAAGGGTACGGTGGACTTTAAAATAGCTAAAATATCAACCAAAATATTGAATTTGATTCTTTTTTACTCTCATAATATTCCATATTCGTAACTACATCGTATGCAAAAAACCGAGTTCAAATATTCTAATTTTTAAAGAAGTTACAAGCACTTAAGATGTGTAAAAAACGTAAACTTTTCCCTTTAAATTTTGGAGAAAAATGTAAATAAACGTATTTCAAGAGTTATTTACTGATGTAATAATTTATATATTTGCTCAAAAGAAAAATTTATTTCTTTAAAAAAGGCTAGCAATGTCAAGTATTGACAACTATTAATGAATTTAACTTTGGTTATGTGAATACTATACGTCTAGAACAGGAAGAAACAGTCTCGTTTTTCCTACGCGTTCCAAAAAATCGCTTGAACCAAAGAAGCAAAAAGAGAAGTTTACCTGCTTGGAAAAACCAGAAATAGTAAAACAATATTGTAAAGTATTAAAAGATAATGTAAATGTAACAAGTGAAGGTAAAACACATGATGCGAGGGAATTTTAAAAGTTTCATTGGATATAATACATAAATTGTTTCTACCTCTAACTTCGAATCACGCATCAATTTGCGATATGTTTATTTTTCTGATATTAATATTATGAGATTAAAAATAGTTAAATGATACGAAAATGTTATCTAGTGTCTACATATTCATATTTAAACTTAATTTACTGTTTCTCATGACCATATAATTAAAGGTAAGTTTGAAGAAAAACTTTAAACTCGGTTTTCTCAAAACAAAATTTTCGCAGTTTGTATGTCTCGAAAATGCTCCATGCGTCTCATTTTTAATTAAAAATGATTGATATTTGGAAGAAACTATCTTGTTATATGTTACAATAGATCTGTGCCTGCATTTTTGGATGTGAAGTTATTAAGAAGTTTAAACTTGTGATAATGTTTAACAAAAGGTGATATTTTTCCGAAACTAGGTTGAAGTTCACAAAAATCCTTTTTAAAAATTTTTGATCCATCATATTCAATAACGGATACACAAAAACTTTTCTTAAGTCTTTATAACTAACTTTAAGGAAAAATCAGGAAAAAATATTGAAAATTAGCGCGCAAGGGGCATTTTAAATCTTTAATTAAAATAATTATTTGTTTAAAAAATTTTTAATTTAAAATAAATTAAAATTTTGAACATATATTTTATAAACTGACGTTATAATACGTATTGATATAAAATTTCTTGCTGAAAACTCAAAAACTTAAAAAAACTAATTTTTAAAGTCCACTTCCCCTTAACTTTAACTGACTGTAGATATAACACGACGTGAAATGTTAATTTATCTTCGGAACTATTCGTGAGTTAAAATAATACAGAAGCAGAATCTAAATCTCTTCCATTTTCAGCTACTGACTGAAACGTTCAGTAATTTAACTAGCTACTATACCTGTACTCTTACTCGAAGCTAATAGCTCAGACAACTAGCCACATTTATCATACCAGGCCTAATGGCCGTCTATTAACCCCTTCGAGCCGGGTAGCGAAAACGTGCGCTTATCGCGGAGGCCGGCAGTGTCTTCCGCGAGCGTCTCTCCAGGGCCGGGGGCTTTTTTGCTACTAAGCCTAAATCCATGAAATTTCCGAAGTATCAACGCATTGTTTAATAATGCTCTATAGAGTATTTAAACGGCTTATGCTTTATAGATATTTTTATATATATATACTTTAATTACCTTATTTCTTGTTTAAATGCATATTTTACACATTTTATTTTAATTACTCACCATTTTATGACTTTTAACATTATACATCTGAAAACTAAATATATTACTTAAAATTCTCTTTTCGTATGAAAAATTTTAAAACAGGGATCTACACACAGTCCTACGTTACATTCCTTGAACTCGTAATAACTCATTTGCCGTTTTGGAGGATTTTTCCGGGAATGTGAACAAACGAAGCATCGTCGTCTCATTTTCTTATCGGTCTCTTCTGAACAAAGTTTTGGAAAATGTCTTTCAGTTAATCTTTCAGAATCAATATCGGAATATCAGAATTTCAGAATCAATATCATGCTCTGTTAAACATTTTCGACGCTTCGACATTGAAACGGTAAGAACAGAAAGAATTCACGTCTAACAAGATCTAATTATTTTCTAAAAACTGAACTGTAAACGGAAATACTCAACGCTTTAGCGCATATAAAACTTCTACTTACAATAAACAACTACCACGTGTGAATAAAGTGCGATTTAAAGAGACGTCATAAATCACGCCATTCGGAAACATTTAGTTCCCCGTTTGTTTATATAATCAAAAACACGTGTATGTGAGTCATGCTTCTCTCATTTCGAGTAGAAGGTCTAATGCACATGTATCTGAAACCATATGGGCATACAGTGCCATCTTGTGGCAGAAATTATAGTTTGAAAAACGTTCCAAGGTACTGGCACAAATACGTGATAGTCGGTAGAGAATGCAACAATGCTCTGGCACGCCTGCGTGTCGGCCGGTAGATAAGTGTGTTCGTTGCTGGCACGTATACGTGACAGTCGGCGCGAAGGGGTTAAGACCTTCAATAAACATGGAATATTAATTCGTGAATAATTAAAAAAATATCTTATTAATCAGAATTTTCACTTTCCAAGAACCATACAAAAATTAAGATTCTTTAACAGAACCTTTCTCCTCAGAATAAATGCTTTCATAAATTTCTACACTTTTTAAGAAATTTTTTAAGTGGAAATACATACATATATATTATGAATTATTAAAGCCGTATACAATCCGTATATGCACAGATATAATATTCTTCAATGAAACGAAAGAGATTCTTGAAGCATATTTTTTATTTCTGTCAAAGAAAGGAAAATCACTTACAGAAAGATATTTCCCGTTTGCTGGAGCATCATCGATAACGTCGTAAACAATGACTCCGGCGGCGGGAGACAAGGTCTCATTCTCTCTAGGACTGATCGGCAGTGTTCGACCGGATGACCTGAGAATGAGCGGCCTGAAAGTCACGGAGATAGAATCTGATGTCCAAGGAAGAATTTCTGGGCTTCCTGAAGACGTTACTGTCAGGTGATAGCTGGAAACAAAAAAAATTTTTGATGAGTTATGCACTAACAGAGATTCCAACAAAGTTTAATCAAAATGTCTGCTAAAAAAGAAATAAAAACAGATAGAGGGAGAGGTTTTTTTTCCTCTCTTTATATGAAACGAACTCACATTCAAGCTCCTTTTCCAAAATGCATAACAATTTACATGTTTAATATGCATACTTTTGCATATGCATGATCGCTTACACGTATACATACATTAGCCATCATCTTCTTTACATATAATAAAAGAAAGAGTCGACCTGTGTGTGTGTCTTTCGTTCGCGCTGCGCGTAAGCTAATAGACCCACGGCTACGAAATATGGTACATAGGTGCATCTAGACAAGAGCCAGTGCACCTCGAAGCGATTTCTTCGAAATTCGAAATAGAATTTTTTTGTTTTGTGATGAAATCGAGTCATTTTGAGACATAATGGGCTATAGGAAAGCGAGATTTTAATCTACACACTCCATTTTCACATTGTCCTGAAATGTAGGCACTTAGCTATTTTACGAACTTAAAATAAATTTCGTGTTTCAATAAATCGATTCAATACGAATTTATTTAACAAAGGGAGCTTAACACCTTTTCAACGAGATTTTTTCTAAAAAAGTTTATTTTTAAAAATGTCCAGTTTATTTTTCTTTGATTTTTGGACACGTTAAACTTTCATCCTTGCGACTGCTTTTGCAAAAGGAATTTTGGAAAAATGATGTTATTTTGTATTCCGAGTACACTTCTCAAATCTCACATATTTAAAAATGTGATTTTGGCAAGAATTTTCTTTTCTTATTGTCGTTGATAGATTTTTGATGAAATCGCATCATCAAAAATCTATATGTCACTGTTTTTAAGAGATTGGCATATTTCATTATCATTTTTATACATATATAATACATTTTCATTAATTTTATTTATAAAGTTGTTCTGCAGAGTAAAATTCTGCGCGGAATTTTATGTTTTTTGAGTTGCTTTTATGTATTTTTTGCTGATTTCACTGTTTGTAAGATATTGAAAAGTTTGGCATGATTTTTTTTTCCTTCAACGGAAAGTTGGTTAATTTTTTATTAGGATAATTAATATTTGTATTAAGAGATATAGCTTATTTCATTGTAATTTTTTCCTCTTGAAAATATAAGATAAAATATCATTAATTATACTTTGCTTTTCAGAATTTTTTGCTTATTGTATTCTTTTATGTTATTTATTGCTCATGTCAGTGTTTTTAAGATATTGAAAAGTTTTGAGTGATTTTTTTTAGGAAACAAAATTCTTAACCTCCTTTATACCATTTGAGTTCTTAAGATTTTGCAAGGGGAAGTAGATTAATTTATTTATTAGGATAATTAATATTTTTATTATGGGATATTGCTTATTTCATTGTAATTTTGTTATACGTAATAACTTTTTTATGAAGTTGTTCTGCAGAGTAAAATTCTACGCAGTTTTTAAATTTAACGTTTGGTGTTCTTTTCAGCTATTTTTCCGGTACATTTAAAAGCCAGACGAAGGCTGGCAGCAAAGCTGCTAGTATCATCATAATAAGGTAATCTGGCATACGGAATTGAAAGCGAAAAGCGCATTTGCTTCACTGAACCAATGCATTGTTAACCCATCCTTCGTCATTAGTTTTTCACTATTTGATTAAAAATATGTGTATGTATGTAAACTAAATGCATGTATCCAGATTATCCGTATTTAACTGGATTTTAACATAATACCAAAGGTGAATAAAATCAATTTTTACTTCCGAGTTATAATAACAATAGGAAACAACTCATTATGTATGCAATTTTTGTACAAAAAAAGTGTAAGATTTCTTTCGTAAGAAAAAAGCAGCTATAAAATTGATACAGAATATGGTCTAAAATTCGCGTGAAAAGAAAACTACGTTTTAATAAAAATATCCTAAAATCTCTGCAGTCACAATCAAAAAAATTCGGTCGAATACATTGAAAACTAATTCATGGGGAAAAAATCGTAGTACATTGTCAAGCACATATTCGAAATTCAGGCCAGCTAGTAGACATATAAAAATGTTTATAACTGGCCCGTATTTACTGAAAGACCTACATTTATGTCCCAGAAAATGATTGATATTGATTCATTTAGTCTCGGCTTAGTGTTCCAGCTGTCACAATATCTTAATTCTTTGGTCTTGTACTCAAGCTACTTCGTAATAGAAGCAATTCTCCGATGAGACAAAAGTCTGAAGAAATGATTGCTGTCGTAGCGAAGTTTTCCATTTCCAATATTTTTTTTCTTTATAGACAATGATGTTAAACTACAATTCCTTGCAGAATTACGGAAACAGTCGATAACTATCTGCAGACCTTTAATAAATAATAGATGTCAGCCAAGTATCACTCAGATTTGAGTCACCAAATCAAAACTAGGACTTCAGAAATATAGGCCAATAAATATGTTAATTTATATGAACCCAAATATCATATAAAGTATATAGATATTTGGGAAAATAATGATATGAAATATCATACACTTTTAAAAATGTTTACAGCAAAATGATAGTTTATAATCCAAAATAAGTGGTAGTTGGTAATTTGAAATACGATGTTGCTTCTAAAAAATTTATAAAAAATATTAAGCCCTCTTTGGAAATAATAATCTTAAAATCATAAATATGTTACACCTATTTTAAAAAGAATTAATTATAAAAATCTGAAAAGTTTCAGATTTTACATTACGACCAAAGAGGCATTTTTTTTTTTTACATTCTGTGCATTACTTTATTTATTATATACCCTGATCTTCGTCCTTAAACCATAAAATTCAATTCAACAGCAACATCGCAAAATAATTTTAAAATGTGCTTATCTTTAGAATTTCTGATACACCATCTCGCGCGCTGGATACAATTTTTTTTTTTCCTCGTACAGTTTCACCATTGCTCGCTTTGAAATCGCTCGGTTTGTTAATCCAAAATTCGTGCAATGCTGCAAATTATGAAATCGATAGTAAAACAAATTTCAAATTAGGGCTTCCAGATTTCCATATTCGGTGGAGGATTACGTGATTCAAAATTTGATGGCTCTAGGTACCGTTGTTTTATCACAATGCGAGAAAAATGCATACATTCATGCAGATTCTTCATTATTTAATTTCTTTAAATATAATACAGGGCGATAATATTTGGTGACAACAATTTGAAAAGTGAAACCCACATTTATAGTGAATAGACGCAAAATAACGTTTTGTGACTAATAATCCTCCTATGCTTTTGGCTAAAAATAGATTCAATTTGAAGGATTTAAAAATCTTTAAGTATCTTATATTTTGCCGAATGCCAACACACTCGAATCAAAAGTGATAGCGGTTCAACTCAAAATCCCATTTTGAGAAGTCGATTTTAGACTAATAAGTAATTTCTCAAATTTCTTGAAAACGCAGAACTTCACGATTGATTCTTAAAAGTTTCATAGCTCAATTGTTTAAAAGATTTCTAAGGGAAGAACAATTTTAAAATTTACTGTTTAAATTAACTATATTCTATAAAATAACAGAACAGAGTTAATTTATATATTTATATATTTATTATAGGACATAGTTAACTGAGACTTAAAAGTTATTTAAAATAAGTTTAAGTCTCAGTTTTAATACAGCGTAAAAAGAAATATCTATATAGTTATGAAATTATATCTATTAACATTCCTCTGAACTTTAAGGCCAGTCCCATAAATTTCTGAAACATGTTTATCGTAATTTCATTTCATTCGTTATAATCGCATTAGCACGTTTAATTAAATGAATGCTTCCTCCGAATTACAATATTTTAATTAGCATTGTTATTAAAATGCATTTCATTTCCATAATCAATGCCGTATGAACAGAAACTACTTCGAAATTTAAATGCAGAATGACATAATTCACAGTGAATTATTATTTTATTGAGAGATATTTTCAACCGACAGCCAAAAGACTTACTCTTGAGAGACTAAACCTGCATTCCAAATTGAAAATGGGATTAATATTTCACATATAAAAATGTTATTTTTAATAAATCCCATGAAAATTGAATTTATAATAATCTTAATGCGAAAACTTTTAAAGGAAAATTCTTTTCGAAATAAAGTTTAATATCCAACGTAGTTCCTTTAATCTAATATTAAATTTAAGAGGAGATTTAATGTAAGCTTTTAAAAGTTTTCCAAATTAAAATGCATCCGCATATTCTTCCCTTTCAAAGAATAGTTTTTTAAGATGTGTTTGAACATGTAAAGCAAAATTTTCTGCGATTAACTTTTTATTCTTTTGCGAGAAAATAAATATTATATAGAAAAACAGAAACTAGTTAGTGTTTTAATTTTTCGCTCTTATGTTCTGAGATTAATAAATGGTGAGCAAAATGAACGTGGCGTACATTCTTTAAAAATTCTTTCCTCTGAGAAAGCTTAAATAGACACAAATGCGAGAGTCGGGCTCTTTCAGATCGCTTCAAATGGAAAATATTGTTAGGTGAATCTTTACATTATGGTAACTTGGCAATTTTTTGGCGAAAATTTGGCGACCAACCCTGCTACAGCAACCTGATAGTTTTGGTTTGGACGCCATTTTGTTTTCACGAAGTAAAGGCATTTTTTTTCCCCCCTCAACATTTTTCCAACAATCTGCTAGCCGATTCACGCTTATACTAGAACTTTTATGGAACAAAAATGCTTAATCATGACGAAGATTAGGTGACGAATCACAAATGACGAAGATTAGGTGCGAAATTGAGAGAAAGTGCAGAATAGCAAACTGCTTGCCGCGTTTTTAAGAATTGCACATACACGGTATCCATGTACACGTCGACCTATTTTCACTTAAAACAGAATCCCAGAATTGCACAAAAATGGCATTGCGCACACTCTTGACTTTATCTATGTACACATCGATCTATTTTGACTTAAAAAGTCAAAGAAAATTGACAAAAATCCAATTCTTCTTACTCTTGTAAAAAGCGCAAAACAAATAAGTGGGCGATTCTGCACTTTAGCAGCGAAATTGTTTCTAAGTGCTTATTAGCTAAAATCACGATCGGAATTTTCCGGAAAATGTCACATGACATGTCTCATGATCTCTCATTTGTCTGAGAGAAAATAATTTGTGATTCGAACTGTGTACTTCTCAGATTATTGCTAAAGTCCTAGCTAGTAACCTTTATCGCCTTACCAAAATGTCGCCAAACTACCTGTTCTAAAGATTAGCCTATTCTAAAGATATTCTAAAGATTAGCCTATTGTTATAACAGAAAAGATAGTACACAATACAAACACATATCTACTACATGAAGTCGCATGTTACTCAGTTTAAGAATAAACACACAATTCATTTTAAAAACTTAGGTTACGTCTGACATTAAGCGTTTCACCATTATTTACAATTTTTCCTTTAACCAAATCTATTGGGAACTGACAAATTTGCCGTAGAAACGTATTAAATAAATAAAGAAATAAAAATTAATTCAATCGTGTGGGCTGTTGTTGTTTTAGGGGGCAAAAATGTAGATTCTACTGAAGAAGATACAGCTAATTTTCGCTATGTCTTGAAAAACAGATAATTGTAAATGAAGGTTATATAACAACTGTCTTATTTTAACTAAACTGAACAGAACATACACACACTCAGTGCTCAAAAACTAATCACCTCTTGTGGCTAAGTAACTTAAACACAAAATAGTATGTACACTTGCGAAAAAAAAAAAAAAAAAAAAAAAAAGAAAGACAGTTCTATATCTCCCGTTCTACTGGGCCGATTAATGAAATTCAACTTGCGTTTTTCATGTCTCGAAAGGATGACTTACAATATATATTAGATTTATATATAGCATTGTTTTAACATAGGTATTTTGACACAAATTCGGACTTTTCTGAAGTGACATTCCAATTTTTCCCATACTTCGATTCTACTACTCAAATTATGCCAAACTGCCAACTTTTGTAAAAATCGCAACAATAGTTCTTAAAAAATTGGTACTCAAAATTTTAGCTGCTCAGTGTTAATTCAATTTGATATATATTTATTAATATATCTTTTTTATTAAACTTATTTGATTCTTCCTTTCAGATTTCGAAATTTACGTTCATTCCAAATAAAATTCGCCAATTTTAAGTGATTTTTTTTTAAATTTGTATTTTTAAATAATTTTTATAAATTTTTCGAAAAACGTTTTGAATTATAACCTATAAAAGTTTTGCCATCATCTCAAAGTAGATGTATTTCTAAGCATAACTGCAAAAAATTAGAGTTTTTTTATTCAAAATTTCCTAAGATATACTTGAATTTACATTTTGGCGCGGTAAATTTGGTAAAGTTTCCACCAAAAATTATAAAATTTAATATCTATGCGTAATTTGAATCGTAGAATCGAAATATGGGAAAAACCTGGTATGTTATTTCAGAAAAAGTCCGTGTCGAAATACGTCATGTTAGAACAAAGCTATATATAAATATAATATATATCCTAAGTTTCGCTTTCGACGCATGGACAAAGCAATCTGAATTTCGTCAATTCGCCGAGTAAAACGCGAACTCTCCCTTTTTTTTTTCGCAGTGTACAATCAGAATGAATTAACTTTTAACTACACGACTGGCTCCTACTTCAGTCTAAATCAGCTTTATCAGCTGCACACAGCAAGCCCGAGTCTATTTTTTTTTTTTTCCCAATGGCAGATTGTGAACAATTACAAATGTAACCCAGTCCATTAATCTAAACAAGGCCGGATGTGGTGGTCTCTTTATTATGGAAGCACCTAATAGTTGGGCCACCATCGCCTTTCCTCTGAAGGGACAGAAAGGACAGGACAGGGTCAAGTACAGGGGGCACCACGCCATCGCCGTTGCCAAAACTGGTACAGCCCCCATGCACTACCTCTCTAGCGTACCGGAGCACAAGGGACCTAATTACGGTAAACATAGGACATAGCACTAACATACTGTTACAGATTATTTACAATGCAAGACGTCATGTTCATTATAGAGCAAGAAGTTATGTTCATTACTGAAGGGACGGACAGTTACAACCATACCTTCTCCGGGATTTGAACCCATGCCCTTCGGCATCGCAGTCAGCTTCCCTGACCACTGTACCGACTGGTCCACACCCGAGTCTAAATTATCATTAACACCAAGGAGACGGCCCCTGGCCTAGGAGACTGAGTCTCCCTTTCAAGGTTTAATAGAACCGCAATCTCAGGACCAATCTGGGACGGCTCCACGTACTGCGCATGCCCAGAAGAGAATTTGGCGCAATTACGATTTTGGTACAATTTTAAAAGAAGATAAATACGGCGTGTGGTTGATATTCTGTTATCTGGGCGTAAACAGTTCGGTATTTTAAAACTTGTTAGGTTGTAAGTTCCTTCATTACTTAGAGTGTAAATATCGATTGTAAATTACGCAAATTTTCGTGATTACAAAACAGGGAACATTACTAGGTATATTAGCTGAATTTTTATTGTTTATACTTCTGAGGAATAAAAGCAATTGCGTATTTACCATACGTTCCATTCGTCTATACTTTAACACATTAAAGAATAAATCCAGTTTAAATTACTGAATTAAAGTCAAGGAAATTATTATAAATAACCGATATTAAATATAACGTTTATGAACAAAATAAACCAAAATGAAATGAAACGGAAGCAAATGCATTAAGCACAAACAAATTTCGGTAGTATTGTAGTTGTAAACAGTTGATAAGGCCTACATGACGCGCAGGCTTGTGTAAGGTTGCTTATGCCCTCTTAGGCGCCAGTATTTCCTCTCACGTCAACGGTAAACCACTGAGCATGCGCAGGATGCGAAATTCGTTAACATTGATGAACTCTGCGGTTTGCCATTACGCCTTCCGGTCGCTGCAGAGGGAAAACTTCCCTCACAGATTTATTCGTCAGTGAAGAGACCAACGGGCGACTATCACGAAGAGATCCACAGTGTCGGTCCCAACTCCGAGTACTGCACAGTTACAGTGAAACAAACATTCACTTTCCCACGATCGGGGCACCACTCCCTCTCGCAGTACTTACTTACTAGGACGGTATGCTTTAAGCCAGAGATCATACGTCCCTCCACACCGACCGAGAGAAGCCAATCCAGTCTTAATTATCAATGTAATTTAAAGTAAGTGGCTAGCACAAATATCCAACTAGAGAGCTACTTACCAACTCGCGGCATGACTCGCTCTCGGCATAACCCGCAAATAATTCTTCGACTGCGAAGTCTCAAAATCTGATACTTGAATACTATTTCCGAATTCACTGAGATCTGCATAAACGTCGTTTAAATTTGCATTCTAGGAGGGAATTGAAATCATGATTTAAAGGAAAGTTTCTTAAAATAAAAGTAATTGATTAGTACAAAATAAGGTCCTTACAATCGTACTCAGATTCCAGTTTCAATACTGAAACACATTTTTTATCTTAGGAAGAAAGAAGAGTTAAGATTATTTACAAAAAATTTCCAAAACTGAGTGCACAGTTTTCGAGTAGATCTCAAATTAGCGGTCTTTTTGAGTCATGTCAGTCCCAGCATTAGGTTTCCCCATTAATTTCGATATTGTGCCATACATATGTCTGTTATAAGTCTAACAAATTATCTTAATGCGGCAATAATGATTTCAGCTTTGACGGCATGATCTCCGAATTTTGCGTGAATGGTCGTACTGCCAGGGTTTAGGATTACAATGGAACCAGGGTTCATGAAATCAATTCATTATTGAAAACCATTCGTTATCAAAAATGTTCATAAACCTAAACTGTTTTCCTCACAGAAATTAATGTAAATTGAATTAATTCCACCCTATGCTATACAGAATCTCTTATTTGAAAATTTATAAAACTATTTTGTGCACACGTTATAACAATAAATAAATAAATAAATAAAGGAATTCATCACATCTGAGGGGGAGGGAAAGAAAAAAAACTGAAAGAGTTCAGATTTCAAGGAACGGCCCAAAGGGACTTTTTAAGGTCTTTCACGCTCTCGCTGAGCTCGTAGTCTGCCAGTCTGCTGTTGCAGTCACTCCTGCTTGCAATATTATCAATTATCATTTTCTTAACGCCATATACAATTCAACATCAAAATTACAGAAATTTTAAAAGCTGCATGCCAGCATATGTTTAGAATTCCCGATGGAGTGTTAAGTCTTGGCATACATTTTTATATTTTTTTCAGTCTTTTCTTAGTTCATCATATCAGTGCATGGCTTAAAAAACGTTTATTTGTGTCTTTTTATTATTAACGTTTTATTTATTACCTTTATTTATTAAATATCATGTTCTTCGCACTTACATTACATAAACTTCACTTCAACAGCAAATTCACAAAATCTTTAAAAACATCATATCTTTAGAATTTCCGACAGACAGCCTCGCATACTGGAGATAAAAATATTTTATTCCATCCAGTATTGCCACTGGTCGCCTTCGGATAGTTAAATTTGTTAATAAAAAATTCACTGTGGTTTTACACAATATGAAATATAAAATTTGAAATTCAAAATTCGGGCGTCCTGATGCTATGTTCGGGGTAAGGACAACGCTATTCAAAATTTAATGGCTCCAGGTACCGTCTTTCACAATGGGATGAACTTGCAGACATTCATACCTAATCTCTCTACAACTGTATGTTTGACTTCTCTTCAGAAGTTTACCCTCGTGCTGTATTATGTATAATAATATATCACTTATTAGAAGTCTTATGCAATAACATATATGACTTCGTATTTACATTGTATTATGTTAAATGTATCGTAATCTGCTATTTACACAAATGGCAACAATTCCTTATTGCCAAGGTATACTGTATCCTGTCATATGCACGTCTATTTTTAACTGGCATAATATTTTCAATGTATTTTACCGCAAACATATTAGTCCATACCTTTTTATTCATCATTACTGTAATCTGCTGTAAACTACTGTATTTTGTCATCCTATACTGGATTTTTATCATACTGTACCGTATTTTTATCATATTATAATCTCTCTATAGTTATATGTTTGACTTCTCCTCAGGAGTTTATCCTCGAGCTGTGTCATGTATTAAGTATAATGATATATCACTTGTTCGAAGTCTTATGCAATAACTTCGTATTTACATTGTACTATGTTTTAAATGTATCGTAACTTGTTATTTACACAAATGCAACATATTTACTGCCAAGGTATACCACAATTGTTTGTAATCAATCATTCATTTTCAATAATATACTCACGTATTTAAATTAGTGTTGTCTTAAGGGTTCTCTAGATCATGGTAGACGTGGTGCTATACTAATTAACCGTATGCACTGTAAAAAAAAATCTGTAAAGTTACTAAGAAAACTCATGGAAACTGAGATTCCATGGGTTATTTGAGTAACAGAAACAGGTATTTTCTTTGTAACATTACAAGAGTTTTGCCTGTAATAGTTACGGATCTTTTTCTTGTAATATCACAGCATATAGTTATGTAAGTAGAACATATTTTTCTCATGTAAATTCCCAAACGATATATCTGTAATGGTTACAGATTATTTGTGTGTAATATTACAGCAAATAATTATGTAGAAAGAACATGTTTTTCTCATGTAAAATCTCAACAGATATATCTGTAACCGTTACAGGTTATTTACTTGTATTATTATAGCAAGTTATTATGTGAGTATAAGATACTTTTCTTACGTAAAATTCCAATGGTTGTATCTGTAAAGGTTTCAGATTATTTCCTTCTAATATCCCATTAAGTAATTATGTGTGTAGAATATATTTTTCATAGATAATACTAAAGGATATGTTTATAAAAGTAGTAGATTTTTTTTGTCTAAAATGATGCTTATTATAATAAAATATATTGAAATCAAGATGTTTTGAGTAAAACAATATCTTCATGTGTATATCATTATACAGATATATGCAAGTGAAGCATAATAGTTTGGCTTTTTAAATTAGTCAATTTGACCTCAGAATAGCATTAATTTAAAAGATGTGCTTTCAACAGCAATGTTCTTTTTTCAAAAAGTAACATTAGTCTGTTGCAGAGTATTTTTGTTTTATGAAGAGAAACTTATGTCTGATATTATTGAAAGGCCTTTCATATTATCATTTTGATTAATTTAAAAGTTCAAATTGATATGCTACTCCTTATATTTGCCCTGTAAAATAGCTGAAAAAAATAGTATGTTTTATTTGCATGTTAGTGTCAGTTAATAAGATATGTTCTAGAACTTTCTTTTTAGTAATTTTAACTAAAATAGACACATGTTGCTTTAGATTTAACTTACATGAGTAAACGTGTTGCATGTTGATATGATCATATTATTACAGTAAAAGACATTTTGTGAAATATTTCTATGAAGAACTCAGAACAGCTGTTCTTCATATTTCAAAAATATATTCTCTCCTTCTAAAAAATGACATTTTCAGTAAATTAAAGAATTCAACATAGCAATGAACTTCATTTTGTTACTACAAGGAATTCAAATTTTGTTCATACACTTGAATTACAACGTCTAACTAATTTTTTTATTCTTATCTGCACTCAGTGTTTGTCAACAGTCTGCTATTGTTTGAAATAATGCATAACTTTTTTACTTACCTTCAAATAATTTCCTTTGCATTAACAGATAGAAGTCTTTCATTAAAAACCTAATGTCATGCTTTTTGAATAACTTTGCCAACTGACCTTAATTTTTAAAGCCTTGTTTCCCTTAAAATTCTTAATACAATTATGCCTTTAAGAAATTTATTTCTAAAATTAATACTTCAATTTAGCTTAATATTTAATGCATTTTAATTTTACCTGTAATTTTTTACAAACATAATATGTAATAAATCTAAGCTTAATATTTACCATTTCGAAAGTGATACTAAAAAAGTATTCCTAGATATTATAAATTTCGAGATTCGCATACAAAATTGTGAAATAAACATGTGACAACAGAAAACAAACTTTATGCTCTCTCTATATTACAGCATGTTAATTAAGAAGTTTATTGAATTTATAATTTTATTGTGAAACACTATGAAGCAAATAATATGCTAATTAAAATACAGAAGTAAAAATAATTTATTACTTAATTCATAAACTTTACATAAAACCTGAAAAAAAGAATTAATTAAAAAATAACATAATTTAATAAACATTTCATAAAAATTCGTTTCGGCTGCTTGGAAAAAATGAATGGTTTTTCTCCTCTTTGTAAACCATGTCTCCTAAATAAAGAAAAAAACATTTCTTTTAAAATCATAATCATGCTCTTAAAAAGCTTATAAAAATTATTTTAATAGATGTTTTAAACATGTGCTTATATAACACTTTAATCATATTTCTTTATAATATCTTAATTAATTAAGAACAGCTTAAATTCTTTAAAAAATTGGATTACAGTGAACCGTCTCATTACGACAAGCTACCTCAGTCAATCACTTTTTAAATTTAATCAGCATCCCTCAAATAACTAATTAGTAAACATAACTTCGCTAGGATGCCCACTATCATTTAAAGATCAAAATTTTCAGAAATCACGTAGCTTAGAGAAGGTTCATTGTACAAAAACAGCCAATATTCAAATATTTTCATAAATGAAGCCACCATAGTTATTAAATATAATATACAGTATACTTATATTCAGAATTCAGAACTTGAATAAATTTCTCGAACTGTTTTAGCATTCGAAAAATATTATATTTATTACCTTAAATTTCTAAAACAATATTACATATTCGTCCAAAGGAATCACTGGGACTCGGACAACATTTTCCCCCTAGCTTTCTTTTAGCACAGGATTCTGAATATGTTTTAAAGATTTAGGTAATGTTTGTCTTCCTTAAGGCGCTCACAAAACAAGTTACCCTAAATGTTTTGTCCGCATAGTGGTCATTTTCATCTTACTAACTGATTTGCTAGTGGATTTTGGATGCATGGCCTATCATTGATGAAACAATAATAGTGAACAGCTTCAAGAAAATGGGGATATCTAATGCTCTTGATGCCATATTCCCACTTATTTTTACTAATTTTATCTTCCGAAAATTAAGAGGGAAAAATTAAACGAATAATTTAATTTCCAAAGGACACAGTCACAGTAGGAATATAACAAATGAAAAGTAATCATGGATAAACTACTACTATCACAATATTATTTATTTAAAAGAAACCTCTATTTCAATAAGAATACACATAATTGCAACATCTAATAAGTTATCTCATTTCTTCTTTATAATTTGAACTTCTGTCATTCTCATTGTTGTTCTTGCAAATCCTTAGGCCTCAGATCATACATAAATAATTAGAGAAGGTTGTGGTCCGATGCTTGCTAGGGTGAACATTCAGCTGATATGGCAAAATTGCACAGTGAATGGCAGTTGGTATTTGCTTTCACTATCATAGATCATTGTTTGTATTAGGCTGACATAATATTCAACAGTTAGAAGAGAAAGATTCAACGTGGCCTTAAGTGTGCAAAAGTTTGCCTTTGTTAGTATGACGAAAACAATCATTATGTTGATAAATCCATTTTAAAATCTTGGAATATTCATTTTCTGAATGCATTAAAAGGGGGAAAATTATGTAAATATTTTTTTAATTTTCAGAATCTGGTTCTAAAGCTGGGTGGGGTGGAATATGCAACGCAATACGATAATTCTGAAGATCATTGCTCGTGGCAGTACAAACTAAACGATGATAACTTGCATGCTGTAGAAAAAGACACAAATTGCAGTTCCAGATGCATTAAATGCTTTGAGGTCTAGGGAGTAGCAGTGGGCAATACTAAGAGTGAAATTCAATGTATAGGGAAGTAGGAATGAAAATTACTTTTATTAGATAACTTAAATGGTTATGTTACTAAGCGTTCTTATTGGAATGTAGGTTTCTTTTAAATAATACTATGATAGTTACCAGTAGTTCATTCATGAATATTTTTGATTGGTTATGATCTTATTGTAATCACATCCTTCAAAATTAAATTGATTGCTTAATTTCCCCCTTGATTATCATACTATATAAAAGGAGGAAAATAGTCTGGAAGTAAACATAACTCCTCTTTCTCTCTCTATATATAGATATGTATCTTCGTGTGCAACTAAGCAAAACAAATGTGACTTTTTCTTCTTTAAAAAAATTGTGTAAATAAATAGAATTAAGTTCATTTCAAAGACTTATGACACATGAAATATACATGATCAAAATAAATTAGAAAATTAAGTTCAAATAAATTTTAAGCTAAATTACGTGTTGCAATGTAAGTTGCAATAATTCAGTTGTAATAATTAATACTAACAAAACCAAACTTCATATTCCCATTCTGCAAAGTATAAAAATTCTTCTGCAAAACTGAAAAAATGACCAACACTTTGGCTTATTTGATAACTTTCAAATTCACTCCTTTGTTTGCATTTAGAATTTATAACTTAAATTTTCCACAGAAATTTGTTTTTGATTTTAAAAAATTTCACTGGCATAATTTCATTCACTTCAGCATATATTAATAGATGCAGAAGGTTTTTGCACCTTACATAATTTTAAATCTTATGTAAACTAACGTAATTAATAACAAAATCAAAACATAGATCAGAAACAGCATAAAATTTAATTAATAATTACTACTAGTGTCACACAAAATGCTATGAAATTAATTAATAAAATAAGAATGAGATAAAATATATAGAATTAATATTCCACATGTGTGAAGTTTGGAAGTTTCACGTTAAATATTTTTTTAATTAAGTATTTTTAAAAATGACCCCTTAAAGCATGGGACCTTTTGTAATTAGAACTTGCAAATCTGCTTCGCTTGTCTTTCATAACATTGCTTTTCTTTTATTAACAAGAAATATTGCATTCAGTTATTTAATTTAAGATATCAAAAATAATGCTACTGAAAGGCATGAATACTTACTTAAATTTGAAATTAATTTGGTTAACTTAAAATAATATTTAAAAAAAATAAATCTTCATATATAGGTCTAAAAATCAGACCTTATTAATTTTCTTTTATTTGAACGATATCTGAATTCTGCCTTAGTTTGGACTAGTAAATCATTGGGCAATTAAATGCCAAGCTATAAGAGAACTAATGTAGTTTACAAATGCACTGAATTTTATTTCCGGTATTAACTTTCAAAGAAAGTAAAATTTTCTGCATATTTGCATCATTTGGATTGATAGAATATGGCAAAGCATGCAAAGGCTATCAGCCTAAAGGAAAGTATATATTCATAGGCGGTTTTGTAAGGAAAAGTAGCTTGCATTTCCATTTATTCATGTGTATATATATATATATATATTGTTAATGCTAAAATCAATGCTTCATTAAAAATTCATTATTATTTTATTTTTAATACAACATACAGATACAGAATTGTTTTAAATTCCAATAAACAATAATAATTTATTTTTAAGAAAACTTATTTTATGATTTATATATTATATTACATGAATAAGAGAAACATTTGTCAAGAAATGTATTAAACTTGTATTAGCAAATTCATGCTATCCTAGTAACAAGACTATCATACTTCAAAACTGTATTAAAACTGGGCAAAATAAAATCAACATAAATTCTACATTAAATGTTTAAAAACTTATAAGTATGCAATGGTAGTTGTATATACAATATAATATATGTTGTCATTTATAAAATATTAATGAAATGATATTTTTGGAAATAATGCACAAAATTTTAGTTTTGTTTTATAATTAGTTTAACGAATTGTTAGAAAAATATTTTAGGTCATTTCCATTTTTCCCCTGTTGATATTGGTATATTAAAATATATGGAATAATTAAGTTGCATCTAGTTAGTAAAACAAAACATTACGAAAAGTATGATACGGCATATTTTTAATCAATATAATTATTTCATTTTGGAATTATAATATTTTCGTAAGAAATTAATACCACTGAAAAAAATATTATTACACTAAAGGAATAAACGAGATTCTCGACCGCGTTGTTCAAGTTTTTGTAATTTTACTTCATAACACACTCGTACATAAACATATTAGACTGAATTATAAACCAGGTATAACTAATTAGATAATCCTAGAAAAAGAATAAACTAAACCTAGTAAGCAAAAAAATATATACATTACATTCAGAATTCTAAATGTTTATATAAACGTTTCTCGCAAGGCCAGCCGGGAAAAAGATGTCAAACGTTCTTTGGTCAGACGATTGGAAAAGAACGCTAAAATGATTAGTTTTGTTTTCAACAACCACATTACCATTTCAATTATATACCACAAACAGTGATTAAATTTTGGAATAATTAGTTTTAAATAATAATAAGGGCAGTTGAAGGCGTAATTTATCGGATGCACAATGACAAAATACTACTATTAGATCTGCATTTGGAATAAATATTTTGCACTCTTTCAACTCATTAGACATTACGAACACTGATATTAATTAATCGCAAAGCTTAAACGTTTAAATACTTACTCACTACATATAACAGTGCAAAGTGCATGAGAATAATCTGCATAAAATGAACAAAAAATATTTCAAGTAGTAATTGTAAACATTTTCTTACCTAAACCAACATGCATTCAGCCATGTTTTTTTCTGCAACTAGCTTTCAAACACTTTTCTCCTGATTGGCTAATTTCCAGTCAGTCACGTGATTCTTCCGCGCGGCTACTGAAACATTATCTGTAATGTTACAAGCAAATCTGCTGTTACCGCTACAGTTTACTTTCAACCTGTTACCATTACAGGAAATTCTTCTGTAACTTTTTGATTTCTGTAACTTTACAAAACTTTTGCCTGTAAAGAGCGAACTTTTTTTTTTACAGTGTGGTAGAGGCATAGTGCCCACGTTCCCCGTTCCTTATCCTTATACATTCATACCAGGTTCTTCATTATTTAATTCCTTTACAGGTAATACAGGGTGATAGTACTTGGTGTATACAATTCCAAAGGTGATTCGGCGTTTATAGTGGACGACGCAAAATCCGGTTTCGAGACGAATAGCGTAGCAATCCCTTTTGGACTAAAGAAACGGTGTATAAGAGATAAAATATAAGTTTAATTTAATTCTACAGTATCCATTGAAAAAGAAGAGTGGACGACGTAGGTGGAAAATTATGAGGAAGAGATTTTATTGTTTTGCTGATATGTCCCTTTCCGTACAAACATCAGTTATTTCTTTTCCTGCGGAATCTTCTTTTATCTTTTCATTATCGCTTCTTTATCAGTTATCGACTCTCGATTTAACCCTTTGCGGCAGAGTGTGCTCAGTCTGGACACACCTAAAATTTTCGCTCTATAAGCACAGAAAGATTGAATAAAAAAGGATTTGTAGGTTACTTTGTATGGCTTCTTTATCAGTTATCGACTCTCGATTTAACCCTTTGCGGCACAGTATGCCCAGTCTGGACACACCTAAAATTTTCGTTATATAAGCACAGAAAGATTGAATAAAAAAGGATTTGTAGGTTACTTTGTATGGCTTCTTTATCAGTTATCGACTCTCGATTTAACCCTTTGCGTCACAGTGTGCCCAGTCAGGACACACCTAAAATTTTCGCTCTATAAGCACAGAAAGATTGATTAAAAAAGGATTTGTAGGTTACTTTGTATGGCTTCTTTATCAGTTATCGACTCTCGATTTAACCCTTTGCAGTACAGTGTGTCCAGTCTGGACACACCTAAAATTTTCGTTCTATAAGCACAGAAAAATTGAAATAAAAAAGGATTTGTAAGTTACTTTGTATGGCTGCTTTATCAGTTATCGACTCTCGATTTAACCCTTTGCGGCACAGTGTGCCCAGTCTGGACACACCTAAAATTTTCGCTCTATAAAGCACAGAAAGATTGAATAAAAAAGGATTTGTAGGTTACTTTGTATGGCTTCTTTATCAGTTATCGACTCTCGATTTAACCCTTTGCGTCACAGTGTGCCCAGTCAGGACACACCTAAAATTTTCGTTCTATAAGCACAGAAAAATTGAATAAAAAAGGATTTGTAAGTTACTTTGTATGGCTTCTTTATCAGTTATCGACTCTCGATTTAACTCTTTGCGGCACAGTGTGTCCAGTCTGGACACACCTAAAATTTTCGTTCTATAAGCACAGATAAATTGAATAAAAAAGGATTTGTAGGTTACTTTTAACCTTCTTTATTGATAGTAGATAGCAGCTCAACAAAAGCCAGTCCATATATTTTAGCCATGTTTAGTTTTTTAAGACCCTCATTTTTCAAAGAAATATTCCACATTTTTTTTTAGGGTATAAAAGGAATTGTTTGAAAAGAAATTTCTATGTTAGTTTTTTGGTTGTATGCTAATCTCCTTATTCTATATTAATTTTGAATTTACCTTAAATTAAGTATTTACCTTAAAATCTTGCCTAAAATCAAACTGCGAACTCTAGGTGTGCCCAAACCGGGCTCACCGATCATCTAGGACAACTCAGAGTCTGTATTCTTTGTTTCTCCGCATCTCATTGGTCAGTTCATTGACAACAATGCTCGTTTCAGCACTCTTTTCGAAGCTCTATTCAATCAGTGTGCCACTTTGTGCAGACCCACAGAATTAAAACGATAAGTGCTATCTTTACAAAATTTTACTTGTGGACTAGGCTTAATTAGACTGCCTACCTTTTTATTATTATTATTATAACTCGGACTTTAAAAGCTAGTGTGCTGGAAAGGCTTAAGAGCCACTTAGCTTCAGTTGCACTCAAAATTTGTCCAATGTAATTTGCTGTTTTCTGTCTTTTAAAATATTTTTTCTAAAGTCACGCTTGTCGTTGTCATTGAAGCTGTAGCTTTCTACAACTTTGTCACGGAGACATCATTACATGAAACATCACAACTTATCCCATTTTGCGGATATAAGCGCTAGGTTCCTGTTCTCTTTGTTCACCTTTTTTTGAAGACACTTCCTTTACAACTGCTTTTGTTGCTGCTTCTTAACATATTTCCCTTCATCGTTTTTCAACTCCCTTTTTAAGATCTTTTAACACTTCCTTCAGCTCTTCACTGTTAAATTCCAAACCCATGGTATTCCCTACATACCCACAAATAATTTTTAAAAAAAGCCTGGAAGGTTTCAGATTTTAAATTACGTCTAAAGGGGATTTTTACTTCCTTGTACGAAGTAAAAAGGAAGTTTTGTAATCGCGCAAAGTTTCAGGCAGCATATTTCAACGAAAATATCCATTTTGATCACTATCGAATGCAATTTAACGATGTTTTTGCGTGATACATGTACGTAAGAACACAATAAAAGACTCTTTTCCTCCAAAAAAAGTTCTAAAACTGCTTTAAAATGAATTCTGAAGAGAATTTTTTGTGACGTCTCTACGAACATATGTACGTATCTCGCATAACTCAAAAACGAGTAGCATCAGAACGTTGACATTTTGTATGCAGGACTGCTATAATATGTAGGTCTGCACATCGTATTTTGGTTGCAATCGGCCGCACCAAACGTATATAAATATATTTATACATATATATCCACTCTGTTACCCCGCTCAGTGATCTCAGTTTCTTTACTCTTACATGTTTGTAAATTGTAAATTTTTTGCTTTAAAAATCATTGAATTATGTTGTTTTTATCTTCCGGTTAAGGTTTTTATGCCTTTAGTAAATCTGTATACACTATTTTTAGAATTATTAACAATTTTAAAGTTGTTTAAGTGCCGCTAAACCTTTATTTTGATGGCGGCCATTGATTGTTTACATTTGAAAAATGTTGATGTTGATGTATTTAATTATGGCAAAGCACACGAGGGCTATCTGCCTAAAGGGAGGGATGCCTTTCGTGGAGGACTTTCTAAGGGAAACTGGCTCGTATACACGTTACACATGGGGAAAACCACGAAAACGCCCATGCAGCCAGCCCGTTCGCGGGATTCGAACCTCAGACCGAACTACCAGTGTTCAGCGTCTTTACCGCTCGGCCGCTGGTGGGCCCATTTGAAAAATGAGACTAGTGGATTTGTTACCAATCTAGAGAAACTTAGCTTCGCATCAACAAAGATAACGCCTTCATTTATTATTGCCAATTATATCATGCTTAAACCTTTCTGGAATTTTTTCGAGGAAATAAGCGTTTCAGATTTACTTCGTAATTTTTAATACAGATATTTTGAGTTTTTATGTATTTTTTCCTTGTCGCGAAGTGAGAACTTAATTAATTGTATGAGAAATACTCAATCGTCTGTGAAAAACTGTTTCTTTTTCGCTTTGTTTGCTTAATTTCTTTTATAGATCGTTTTAGATTTATTACAGTATTTGAATAGAACATGTGCTAACGATTAGATAATTCTTTAAATGATATAAATTTTGTGCATTCTGAGTTATAATATGAACGAAATATAATACTGTTAAATAAACCTAGCGCCAGAGTGTCGCTATGGTAAACAAAGGGAATTTTAAAGAATGCATTTATTCTATTGTGGTTTATGCGCTGTCGGCGAAGTAGGTTTAATTCAATCCAATAAATTTAAATGAAATGCAAGAAAAAATGCGTATAATTTAATATTCCGTACAAGGAAGTCATCATGTGTAGACATCAGATTTTTTGTTTAATATTTTGTGTATTACCTTTATTCATAAAATATCATGTTCTTTGCACTGAAACCATAAATTTCAGTTTAAGAGTAATATCGCAAAATGATTTTAAAATGAGCCTATCTTTAGAATTTCCGATACACAGTCTCGCGCGCTTGATATAAAAATGTTTCTGGAGAAGGATTACGTTATTCAAAATTGGATGGCTCTATGTACTGTTGTTTTATCACAGTGCGAGAAACATACATACATTTATGCAAATTCTTCATTATTGAACTTCTTTAAATATAATACAGGGAGATAATATTTAGTGGCTGTTATATTCTGCTTCTTGGGCTTGTAGGTTCTGGATATATATTTAATTCCCAACGTAGATGTATCGTAATGTGGGCATTGCATAAAACCAAACATTTAACGGTGCAAAGACTTTATTAACACACGAACAAACGATTAACACAAAAAAAGAACCATGTTTAACATTACGCTGGCATACAGCGAGTTACCTTCGTTACTTTGCTACTAAAAATTTAGTCTTCTCTTCTCTAGTAAGTCAGTTGAGGGTTTGGTTTGGTTTATTAGATTATGGCAAAGCACTCGAGGGCTATGTGCCTTAAGGGAGGGAGGACTTTTTAAGGGAAACTGGCTCGTATACACGTTACACATGGGGAAAACCACGAAAACACCCATGCAGCCAGCCCGTTCGCGGGATTCAAACCTCGGACCGAACTACCATTGTTCAGCGACATTACCGCCGTCAGGTGAGGGAGAAGCGTTGCAGGCCGTTAGGCTAAACTGCGCATGCGTGGTCATCACGTCATGACACCTCCCCTCTAAAAGATTTGATTGCGTCTTTCAATGACCTGTCACATCCACATATAAACATTTCTTGAAACAAAACAACATTCGTGAAATTTGCGAACTTAATTAACAAATTCTTACCATTTTAAATTAAAGTTACTTCAACATAAATTCAGTAATCTTATTCATTTAAAAGTTGTAACATTCAGTTAACTTTTCAAACTTAAATCTTTAACTTCGAACCTAAATCTTTCACATAAGCAGTTATCGTGTACACAAGACAATACAAATCAATCATTAAAATTAAGCATAATACTTTAGTAAACCCTGGCTAAATCATTAAACGTATTACATAACGTCAAGACAAAAAAAAATCAAAAGCTCAGCATTTTATCTCTTAAAAAAAAAATCCGATGTGTACACCACATGACTTCCTTATACAGAATACTAAATTATATGCATTTTTTCTTGCATTTTATTTAAACTTATTAGATTGAATTAAACCTACTTCGCCGACAGCGCATAAACCACAATAGAATAAATTCATTCTTTAAAATTCACTTTGTTTACCATAGCGACACACTGGAGCTAGGTTTACTTAACAGTATTATATTTCGTTCATATTATAACCCAGAATGCACAAAATCTATATCATTTCAAGAATTATCTAACCGTTGCCACATGTTCTATTCAAATACTAGAACAAAGCTAGAACTATGTATTAAAGAAATTAAAGCAAACAAAACAAAAAAGAAACAGTTTTTCACATACGATTGAGAATTTCTCATTCGATTAATTCAGTTTTCACTGCACCACAAGGCAAAAATACATAAAAACTCAAAATATCTGTATTAAAAATTACGAAGTAAATCTTAAACGCTTATTTCCTCGAAAAAATTCAAGAAAGGATTAAGCATGATTTAAATAATAAATGAAGGCCTTATCTTTGTTGTTGCGAAGCTAAGTTTCTCTAGATCGGCAACAAATCCGCTACTCAGCTGTTTCAAATGTAAACAAGAGCAATGGCCGCTATCAAATTAGGCTTAGCGACACTTAAACAATTTTAAAATTGTTGATAATTCTAAAAATATTGCATACAGATTTACTAAAGGCATAAAACCCTTAACCGGAAGATAAAAACAACATAATTCAATCATTTGTAAAGCAAAAAATGTACAATTTACAAACATATAAGAGTAAAGAAAACTGAGATCATTGAGCCGGGTCACAGAGTGGATATATTTATAAATATATTTATATACGTTTGGAGCGGCCGATTGAAACCAAAATAGGAGGAGCACATCTACATGTTATAGTAGTCTTATATACAAAATTTCAACGTTCTGAGGCTACTCGTTTTTGAGTTATGCGAGATACGTACGTACATACGTTCGTAAAGACGCCACGAAAAATTCTCTTCAGAATTCACTTTAAAGCAGTTTTTTTAGTTTTTTTGGAGGAAAAGAGTGTTTTATTCTGTCCTTACGTACAGATATCACGCAAAAACATCGTTAAATTGCATTCGAAAGCGGTCAAAGTGGATATTTTCGTTGAAATATGCTGCCTGAAGCTTTTCGCGATTACAATACTTCCTTTTTACTTCGTACAAGGTAGTAAAAATGTTCCAACTAAATAGTCGAAATGTCTTAGAGTTCATAACGTCAGTCATGCTTCCAGTGAGAGGCAGTCAATCGAGATAACGAGTCTGCATTAATATGATCTTTTCCTTTCCGGTACGTAATCACTGCATGTTGTAATGCTAAAGACTGCACGTTGTAATGCTAAAGACCAGCGTTGCAAACGAGAACTTTCTGAGGAACATTCGGTGAGAAATTTGAGAGGGTTATGATCACTAACGATGACTATCTCAGAACTAAAGATATAAGCTTCAAACTTCTTCAGGGCAAAGATAACTGCAAACGCTTCTTTTTCAATTAACAGCATAAGTTCTTTGCGTGTCTCAGTCAACTTTTTACTAGCGAAGGCTATTGGGTGTCCTACACTATTTTCATCTTGCTGAGCCAAAAAACCTCCTACGGCGTATGCTGATGCGTCTGCGTAAATGATGAAAGGCAAACTAAAATTTGGAGAGTAACATTTAGGGACACAGCTGGCGCCAAATTTGTTGGCGTTGAATGAATTCCGAGTGTGGAAGTTGTTTCGTTTTTCATTGGGTCGAGAATGCCTTTCGAGAGAATTAGCGTAACACTTAAAATAAAATATAAATTTAATGAAGTTCTTTCGCGACTTTCAATTTCTCCTTTTAGAAATTTCATAAGGTCTTCGACATTAAAACTTTCTTCATCTGGTTTTTGGCGAGCAAAATTAAGGGTTATATCCTGAGAAATACATTTCATTAGTAAAGGCTACAGTAAATTTCCATAAGATTCGGTTTTGATTCCTATCGAATTTAATGACCTTACTTGTACGTTGCAGGTGTCATATAATTTCTCTCAAAGTATTAACATCATTAGAACTTTGGACAGGTCGTAAAATTAATAGTTTATCCATGTAAGAATTAATAAGGAGATATTTCCGACCATATCTGTCTTTAAGAATTTTAAATGCTCCGTCGTAGTTTTCTGGAGATAAAGAAAAAAACCTTCTATCGTTTTTAAAGCTACGCCGCCTAACAGGCTAAGCAAGTAACTAAACTTATCCACTTTAGATACTTTCTCGTTTTGATTTATTGCCGTGTCAAAAGAATGGTAAAATGTTTGCCACACTTCAGCGTTTCCATAAAATTTATCAATCATAATCTTTGGCAATTTAACATTACAATCAGAAATTTTATTGACACCAAAAATAGATAAATTGTTACTATCATTAGAAGAATCGGTATTATTCGGTTTCCAGGGCCGTAAAATATCGCCAAACTATTGTTGATGCCAATGCTGCCAAAAATAATTGCGGCAGGAAAGGAAGTATAATATAGTAAATAACTATCAAAGATTGATGTTTCAATTTAGATGAAAGGTTAATTTCATACAATTTATTTTATTATTATAATTTATACGAAAAAGGCTAAACATGACTGAATGGAAGCATAAGAGTAAATAACTATTTCAGATCATTATTATAATTTATATAAAAATTGCTAAACATAACTGAATGGATGCCTGCATCGCTATTTCGCTACCGACTTATCGCTCAAGCATAATTTAATCTCGTTGGTTGTTCAAGCGTAATTTTCTATAATGAATGATGCCTTTTCTTTGAAAATATTCTCGGTAAAGTGCAGAATCGCTCACTTATTTGTTTGCCGCTTTTTACAACGGTAAAAACAATTCGATTTTTGTCAATTTTCTTTTACTTTTTAAGTGAAAATAGGTCGATGCGTACAGAGATAAAGCTATGGGTGTGTGCAGTGCCATTTTTGTGCAATTCTGGGATTTTTTTTTAAGTGAAAATAGATCGATGTGCCCATGGATACCAAGTATGTGCAATTCTTAAAAATGCGTCAAACAATGGGTGATTCTGCACTTTAAGCCAAAATTCTATTGCCGACTTTTCGTCATGGGCAATTCCCAAATTGTTAAATCCATCGGATAATTAAAAAGGATTTTAAAATTAAAGTAGTATTTCAACGGCGTCTTAAGAAATGTAGAACTATATAAATTTACGTAATTTGAAATCAGCGCGTATGCTAGATTTGGCGCACTTTAAATGGGCGTGTTTGCTAGATTTGGCGCTTTTGCGCATACATTTTTGCTTCAATTTTTTATGGTCCTCAAAACCGAATAGTACCGAAGAATCATTAGAAACTAGCGAATTATTTATATTTCTTTTTTCTTTCAAAAATTGCATGCTTCTAAAACTCCATTTCGCAATCTTTTCTTCATATTCCAAGGCACTTTCGGTTTCGGTTTCAACGTCATTAACATAAGTCAAAGTTTTAATTTTTTCATCTAACGCTCTCAAAGAAATAGCTTTTACTTTTAAAATTTCCAGTGATTCTTTTAGGTCTTCAAAGTTACCGGCTGCAATTAAGGATTCAATAGAACTTGTTAATTTAGTAAAGCCTGAACGAGTAACTTTCCGTTCTTTCTTAGATTTCGTTAGCTCTTCAACCATTTTTATAACCTTGAATTTCCCTTTACCACAAAGTAAATTGAACAAAAGTACTTCTTACCTTTCTGAAGACTCGCTTACATGTTTACGTGCGAATTTTGAAGAATGACATATCCTCCTTTTCTGACACTACTGTCATATTCTGCTTCTTGGGCTTGTAGGTTCTGGATATATATTTAATTCCCAACGTAGGCGTACCGTAATGTGGACATTGCATAAAACCAAACATTTAACGGCGCAAAGACTTTATTGACACAAGAACAAACGATTAACACAAAAATAGAACCATGTTTAATATTACACTGGCATACAGCGGGTTACCATCGCTACTTTGCTATTAACAGTCTCTTCTCTTCTCTAGTAAGTCACGTGTGGGAGAAGCGTTGCAGGCAGTTCAGCTGAACTTCACTTCATGACAGTGGCAACAATTTGAAAAGTGAAATAACGCTTATCGTATATCAACGCAAAATGCCCGAATGGAATTAATAGTTCATCTGGGCAAATTGTACCTTTGGACTAAAAATCCTCATTTTCTAAGCTCTTAAAGTCTCTGCCTGCAACACAATCTATCTTTAATTTTTGTCAAACAGAATTTATGGTCTTTTAATGGTTTAATGTTTCGAATTTATGGCTTTCCACTTGCATCTCGGCTTTGCGAATGAGGGTTAAGTTGAGTATTAATATTATGATAATGTTTCTAAAAGCCAATTAAAAGTTAATTTTGCGTCAGAGTTTGCTTCAAAACACCTTTTTAATTACTTACTGCTGACTTGATGGTTGTAACCCAAAACACCTTTCTTCATCCGAGACGTTTTCTGTTCAGATAATATGTTTATGGACCGACTTGTTCTAATTAGAGGCTTTCAAGACCCCAGGTTTCATTGCCGTTACTATTTCCAATCATAATGCTAAAAACGCTGGGGAAAACCTGCAGAAAACTCACGGTTTGTACCGTATTTCAGGGTATGGATACAGTACGAACAATTTCTATTTTGCTAGGACATGAAAGTCACTTGTTTAAGTATGCCTTACACACAAAAATGGGATATTTCTCATTCTACTGGACCGATTGGAAAAATTCAACTTGCGTTTTTCATATCACGAAAGCACGAATTAGGATATATATTAGATTTATATATAGCACTATTCTAACGTAGGTATTCTAACGCAAAATCGAACTTTTTATAAAATAACAAGCCGACATTTTTCCGTATTTTAATTCCAAACTCAAACTTTACCAAAGTGCTAAATTTTGTAAAAGTCGTTTTTAAAGAATTAGATATAAAAGATTTAGCTCATCAGTGTTAATTGAATTTGCTATATATTCATTGATATCTTTTTTTTTTTTTATTTAAATTAACTGATTCCTTCTTTCACAGTTCGGAATTTAGGTTCAATTCGAATAAAATTCGCAGATATTTTTTGATTTATTTTTTTAATTTGTATTTTTTAGTAATTTAAAAAAAAAATTTTGAATTATAACCCATAAAGTTTTTGCCATAACTTTAAAGTAGATATATTTCTATATATACGTAGGTAAGTTGAAAAATAAGTTTCCCCTGTCGACTGTGGTCAGAGTTGTGTATGAAAGTCAAAAAATAGAATCACACATTAAAGATATGACATACCTTTATTTTATTATTCTCGTACGAGTACGTTGAGACATTTGTCATATCGCTTGATAAGCTTCAAAAAGCCCTTCAGGAAAAAATCAGGGCTTTGCATATGGAAGAAGCGTTGAACGGCTTGTTTCACTTCAGTATTGCTTCCAAAGCGCCTTCCCCCGAGATTTTTCTTCAAAGCCGGAAACAGATGGAAGTCGGCCACTACAGATGCAAATGTCAGGAAGGTGGATGACATGATTAGAACGAACCGGCGTATCACCATCGATGAAGTAGCGGAAGAACTTGGAATCTCACATGAGCGAGCTCAAAACATCATCCACGACATTCTTCGATACAGAAAAGTGTCAGCACGATGGGTGCCCCGACAATTGACCTCGACACACAAGGAACAACGCATGGGGTTCAGCCTGGAACATCTCGTGCGTTACCATGAAGATGGCAATGACTTTCTGTTTCGGATTGTGACGGGGGATGAAACGTGGCTCCACCATTTCACTCCAGAATCGAAGGCCGCATCTATGGAGTGGAAAATTCCGTCATCACCTGTCCGAAAGAAGTTCAAGACAACTCCCTCTGCAGGTAAAGTGCTCCTCACAGTTTTCTGGGACGCCCAAGGAATTTTGTTGCTGGACTTTTTGGAGGTTGGAACCATCAATGCTACGCGCTACTGAGACACCCTGTCGAAATTGAAAGAGGCGATTCGGAAAAAGCGGCCTGGCCTCCTCACATCTGGCATTCTGCTGTTGGATGACAATGTCAGACCACATTCGGCGACGGCAACGCAAAACCATATTGCAACTCTTGGTTGGGAGCGCCTACACCATCCGCCATACAATCCTGATCTTGCACCAAGCGACTTCCATCTGTTTCCGGCTTTGAAGAAAAATCTCGGGGGAAGGCGCTTTGGAAGCAATACTGAAGGGAAACAAGCCGTTCAACGCTTCTTCCATATGCAAAGCAATGATTTTTTTCTGGAGGGCTTTTTGAAGCTTATCAAGCGATGTGACAAATGTCTCAATGTACTTGGTGCCTATGTGGAAAAATAAAGGTATGTCATATCTTTAATGTCTCATTCTATTTTTTGACTTTCATACACAACTCTGACCACAGTCGACAGGGGAAACTTATTTTTCAACTTACCCTCGTATATTCAAAATATTAGACATTTTTAATTCAAAATATTTCAAGATATACCTGAATTTATAAATTGACAGGTTTTGAAATTTGGCATATTTGTTATAAGCGATAATAACCCCAAATGTTGCTGACGCACCTTGTTAAAATCATGTGAAAGAATAAGCGATGCACCTTTGTTTCCGTTCGTGCACAATGAAAGGGAAAGAAAAATAGGTTATCACAAAATTAAGAATTTCGCCAAGTGATTTATTTTTGGCGCAAATTGTAAAAAGTGTGCCAAGATAAATTTTTTAATTTCTCACTAAATTTTATGAAATATATTATAAAATATAATTAATATATGGGCATAAATTGAGTCCCAGAATTGAAATGGAAAAAGAATAGCTACGTCGTTTCAGAAAAGGTCCGATTTTATGTGAAAATACCTATATTACGCTAATGGCGTATACATTGGGTTGGATTGGATTATTGTAATTTGGCACAAAACATGTCAAGGTGATCTGCGCCAGACAAATGGTAACAATGCAATTAGTCATTTGTAAAAACTTCCAGCTGAGGTAAGAGACAGATTACAGTCTATGATAAGAGCTGATATCTTTTAAAAAAACAGGTTATAGTCCAGTTCTGAACAATTAAAATGTTTTTGGAGAAAATAATTAAAACTCTGGCATTCCACCAAGATATGATGGACTGTCAGATCTGCATTGCAGTTTGGGCAGCTGGGATTCTCTTCTCCCTTCAGAAGATACTCATGGGTCAGGCGACAATCGCCAATTCTCAGTCGAGTCAAGAGGACATCTTCCTTTCTATTAGCCATACATGGCCAGTATTCAATGGTGGGTTTTACATTTCTCAGCTTGTTATATACTCTGTCATCCCATTGCTTCTGCCATTTGCTGAGGATTTTGCTTTTGACAAACTCTTTGATGTCTGCTAGTGGAATCTGAAGATTGTACATTGTGGTTGCAGTTTTAGCTGCAATATCTGCCAATTCATTACCCTTAATGGCAACGTGTCCAGGGATCCGCGAATATAGAATCTGGTATCCCCGAATCTTTAAAGAATGATTCAACTTCAGGATTCTGATTGCAACTGGATGAGTACATTGCGCGTGATTTATCAATGACATTAAGGCACTCATGGAATGTAGATAATAAATTTTATGTACTTTTGTTTTGAAAGGTAAGTCAAAGCCAGATGGATTGCAGTAAGCTCAGAAGTAAGCACAGAGCAAACTGTATGTAATCGAACCCCTACTATTGTTTTTTCTGTGACGAAAGCAGCGCCAAATGGTGTATACAAATCTCATATATAGCTTAATTTGCGCTTTCGAGACTCGAAAAACGAAATTAAATTTTGTCAATCGGCCCAGTAGAACGGGAGATATAAAACGGCCCTTACCTTTTTAGTGTGTGCAGAGTGTACCTTCATTAATAAATCCTAATACCGACGACAAGTTAATTTTCGACGTGTTTTTTCTTGCTCATTTTATTCCCAACCGCAATGGTTCATCAATGTCTTGCTTTTAAATGATTTTTAAACATAAAAATACAAATCTATTACTGTTGATTTAATTTTAGACTCTCTCTGGAAACCGAAATAGATGTACGTCACTATAATTATTAAATTAAGAAACACTAGCTGGTAATTTCACGTCACATTTGATAATTACCATCTAATACGACATGAAAGCAAACGGATATAAATGACTGCACTGGAAATGATAATTCATATTGCTGTCATAACAAAACTAGTAAATAAGCGCAGAGTGAAGGCTTTATATAACATATCCTATGTTGTTACATTTGCTCCGTAATCTGCCATTCAATACATTTAAATTAGATGCTAAAATTAATAAATTTTAGATGTTATGATGTCTGTTATGTATCTGGTTTATATTTTGCAGCATTATGAACTGAAATGAGCAAACGTAACTTTCAAATTTAATCTATCCTGGAAACACAAGTTACTGTAATTAGACTGTCATTCAGTCAGACTCTTGCAGGTTTAATAGCAAACTATGATATGAATTCTTTAAAGTTAGTATATCGAACAGGCATTTTCTGATATCTGTTTATGAGTTCATTATTTTACGAAACCTGTTAGAGAACAGAGTTGTATAATTATTAAAACGCAAAAATGTTACATGCATATCCCACGAGGCATGTAACTTTATGACTTACACCAGGCATACTGGCTCCCAATTACAAATGCTTATATTTAAAGAGGTAAATCTGACTAATAATGCTTTTTTTTTCCAACGTATATCACTAATATCAGTTGAGGAATTCTCAGCCGGATGAGAATTTTAGTTTTTTCCAGAGAAAGAAGTATCCAGTTCAAGGCTTTGCAAAACAAAAACTATTCAGATTATTGTTACCGCACATAACAGCAAAACCTCTCATACAGCCAGCCCGTTTTGAATTTTAAAAAAATCTGATGTGTACACCACATGACTTCCTTGTACGGAATATTAAATTATACGCATTTCTTCTTGCATTTCCCTTAAACTTATTGGATTGAATTAAACCTACTTCGCCGACAGTGCATAAAGCACAATAGAATAAATGCATTCTTTTAAAATTCACTCTAGTATTTGTTTACCATAGCGACACTCTGGCGCTAGATTCACTTAACCGTATTATATTTCGTTCATATTATAACTCATAACGCACAAAATTTATATCATTTAAAGAATAGAATTATCTAATCGTTGCCACATGTTCTATTCAAATACTATAAATAAAGCTAGAATGATGTATAAAAGAAATTAAGCAAACAAAACAAAAAGAGAAACAGTTTTTCACAGAATATTGAGTATTTCTCATTCAGTTAATTCAGTTCTCACTTCGTGACAAGGCAAAAATATATAAAAACTCAAAATATCTGTATTAAAAATTACGAAGTAAATCTTAAACACTTATTTCCTCGAAATAATTCCAGAAAGGATTAAGCATGATTTAATTGGCAATAATAAATGAAGGCGTTATCTTTGTTCTTGCGAAGCTAAGTTTCTCTAGATTGGCAACAAATCCAGTAGTCTGCTGTTTCAAATGTAAACAATCAATGGCCGCAATAAAAAAAAAGGCTTAGCGGAACTTAAACAACTGTAAAATTGTTGATAATTCTAAAAATATTGCATACAGATTTACTAAAGGAATAAAAACCTTAACCGGAAGATAAAAACAACAGAATTCAATGATTTTTAAAGCAAAAATTGTACAATTTACAAATATACTTCTATACGTTTATATAAAAAATATATTTCTATACGTTTAGGGAGGCTGATTGCAACCAAAATACGAGGTGCACATCTACAGGTTATAGCAGTTCTATATACAAAATTTCAACGTTCTGATGCTACTCGTTTTTGAGTTATGCGAGATACGTACATTCGTACAGACGCCACGAAAAATTCTCTTCAAAATTTATTTTAAAGCAGCTTTATAATTTTTTGGGGGAAACGAGTCTTTTATTCTGTCCTTACGTACAGATATCACGCAAAAACATCGTTAAATTGCGTTCGATAGCGGTCAAAATGGATATTTTCGTTGAAATATGCTGCCTGAAACTTTTCGCGATTACAATACTTCCATTTTACTTCGTACAAGGAAGTAAAAATGGCAGTTGGCTGGCAATCTTGACGCTTTATTGCTGTTACTGTTATTATTTTTTTGTTACTGTTATTACAAGCCGTTTCAACGGCTAGTCTTTGGTCTCCCATACGTTAACTCATAATAAAATTTTTTTAAAAAAATCTGAAAGGTTCCAGATTTTAAAGGGCGGTTTTAAATTTTTGTTGTCTTTTTAGCTTGTAGAGTTCCTCACTTTGTAAAGGCTAAGTTGCTGCTGAATGTGAAGAATCTTAAGAACTAGTCAGCGAATAATCGCTTGAGTTCGTGCAACAAGAAACAACAAGATGGAAGAGTACATAACCCTTTATTATTCCTATAAGACTTAACAAAACTCCGTCTTGGAGTGTACAATGAAAGCCGACACTTCGGCTTGAACTTAAGAGGCTAAGAAGTAAACTAAAACTAATCTAAACTAAAAGATATAGCCGAAGCTATCAAGATTCTAACCGAGTTGGCCCCTTAACGCTAATTGACTGCAAGGCTATCAAGGACCTGAGTACGGTCGAGCTAATAACAGCTTTGAGAGAGAGTAGTCATAAAGGAGGAAGCGCGCTAATCAGAAACTTTGATTCTCTTTCACTCAGCAAGTAGAACTTTCTCGGTTAAATACCGCTCTTCCTCATTATGTATTCAGAAGTGATTCCAAAACTACGCGGTCTGGACGGAAGTAGGAAGTAGTATTTGATAGGAAAGGAACTTAAAATTTAACTGTTAATAAAATTAACATAATCCTTACAAGCTTTAATAGCAATCATCATTTTCTTCGCATTTACCTACGCTTTATAAAATTCAAGAGCAAATAAAAAAAATTTTAAAAATAGCGTAGTAGTATAGGTTTAAAATTCGCGATGCAGCGAAAAGTGTTGGCATATACATTTCTGTTTATTTTCAGTTTTTCCTCAATTCATCATATCATGGTTCAGTTTCCTTAATAAGATGTCTTTACAAAACTTTTTTTGTCTTTTTATTATTAAATTTTTGTGCTTTTGCTTTTTTTATTAAATATTCACTTATTAAATACTTTATGTATTTTAGTCTTAGAGCTTATGCCACATAAAATTCGATTCAACAGCAAAATCACAAAATATTTAAAAATAGCATATCTTTAGATCTTCGGATAGAGAGCCTCGCGGCTGAGTTGTTGCCTCGCAGTTGATGAAATGTTTTATTCGGTACGGTGTTGTCTGTGATCACTTTCAAATCGCTGAATTTGTTAATCAAGCGTTCGTTAAAGTTTTACGAGTACAAAATATGAAACTGGCCAAGAAAACAAATTCGAAATTTGGGTTTCCAGGTGCCTGTGTTCGGGTGCAGGAATTCGTTACTCAAAATTTGATGGCTCTAGGTCCGGTTGTTTTTTTACAGTGCGAGAAACATGCACAGATTTATGCAGATTCTTCATTATTTAAATTCTTCAAATATAATACAGGGTAACAATATTTGGTGACAACAGTCTGAAAAGTGATACAACGCATTTAACACGTTGAGCGCGAAGCCTATTTCTTAGGCCATCCCGTTCAGGCCACGCGCGCCGCTTAAAACCGCTGCCATTGTAGGGCCAGCGATTCTTATCGCAGTAGAAGATAGTTTACGTTTGGAACGGGATTCCTATAGGCATTCATTCCACACGTTACGCTCTAAGTCTGTTTTGTAAGTAGTTGCATTCTATGCAAAGATATTACGAAGCAGAAAATTAGCATTACAAAAGTCCGGAAAGAATTAGCGCTATCCCTTACAAGTTGTGATAAAGAAGATATCCCATCGAACAGAAATGCAAGAATATCTAAAAAACGACAGCATAAACTCCAAAGAAAACTGAAAAAAGCCTCTGAAGTACGGAAATATTGTAAATTATGTTATGATAAAAATGCAACTGAAGCTGGTAGAGTAATGGCCAAAAAAATGACAAAAAACTGTGACAATTTGTAATAGCTGTAATGGAGAACCGTTTTTATACAGTGTTTCAATGAAATCCATTAGTCCTGTAATGAATCAAAATTAAGTAAATTTTAAATAATTTTTCTGTAATTCCATAAAACAGTGTAAATTGTATAGTTATATATCATGTTACACACTGTCAGGCGGCCTAAACGGAAAGTCTAGTGTCAGTCACAGATGGCTGACGCGGCCAAAACGGAAAGTCTAGTGTCAGCCACAAGATGGCACTAGGCAGCCACAAGATGGCTGACATGGTGCTCAACGTGTTAAGAGGATCGATGTAGAGTGTCGTTTCGAGTCTATCCCATTCAGTTGTAATAAGTAGTCAAATTCAAAGTTATTAACTAACCGAATCTACTTCAAAATTTAAAAAAAAAATGAGAAAACACAAAATAAAGAAGCATGTTAAGCATGCAAATTCGCACCTAGACACAGCATAGTAGTGACAAATCCTGAAAACCAAAACCAGTAACACTGCAACAAATTTTTCGAACATTAATCTTTCAATTCGAATGATGACGCAATGCGGGGAAAGACAGGCAGGAAGGATATTCTGCCAGAGCCAAAGGATATCTCAGGTGACTTCATAGACTCAATAGACTCTCGCATTGTCCGAGTTGTAAAACAATTGCTTTTGCTGATGATCTATAATTTGTTTTCAAGAGAAGTGTCTCATTACTCTCTTTAATACGGCTCAGAACACCCTCAATATTATTTCCAATTGGTCCAGAGAACAGAAATTGGAATTCAATCCTAATAAATCTAAAATTATGATAATTAAAAGAAAGCATGTCAACCACACAAACCAACAGTTGTACTTGGAATAATACCTTACTCGAAACGACTTACTCGACTGAAATTAAATATTTAGGCGTTATTGCAGGGTATTGTCCTCTTTATTTGCTACGCTTCTAGGGTGTGGGAAACAGCTTCAGAAAAGAAGATTAATTCCCGTATACTTCGCAGAATTCAAAGAAGAATTTTACTAAGAGTTGTGCATGGCTACAGAACAATTAGCTATGAAGCCTGTTTCGCAATTTCGGGATTTCCTCCGATTGACCTTCATGTTTTAAATGATAAAAATTTTAAAGATACCATCAGCAAATTTATGTTTTTTACCAAGGTGTTGTTTGAAGATCTTCCACATCCTGCCAATCGTTTTCCAATTCAAACTTTTATTTATGACAATTCTGTTGATGATAATTTTCCTGTTGTGTGTTATACAGATGGCAATAAAATTAATAATCGAGTTGGATTAGCTTATGTTGTTTCCCATCATGGTTCTGAACTGGAATACAAACTCTTTTAGAATTCCCAATGAATGCAGTGTTTTCCAAGCTGAATTACTGTGCATTAGTGAGTCAATTAAGTGGATATCTAACAACTGTTCGCTAAGTGCTAAATTTCTTATTTGTACTGATTCTCTTTCATCCTTATATTCTTTAAGGAATATCTTCTCATGTAATAAATTAATTGTCACTTCTCATGCCCTTCTTAAAGACCTTAATAATAAAAGTGTTGATGTTATCTTTTGTCATGTACATGGCCAGACTGGTAATCTAGGAAATGAAAGGCCTGATTGGTTGGCAAAACAAGCTACACATCTTCAAGTAAATACTCCAATGATACTTCCCAAGTCATTTTACAAGAACAAAAGTAATGATGATACAGTATTCAAGTGAAATGAACTATACAGGAATTCTACTACTGTCTCTTTGACTAAACTATATTTTCCTTCCATTCCTCACAGACTGAATAATGAACACTTTTTCTGCACTTTGAAGCTACTCAATTTCTAACTGGACATGGTAAATTCAATTCATATCTGAAGAGATTTAGATTATCTAGTACAGACTTGTGTTCATGCAGTTTCGGAGGGGGGGTGCAAAATGTCGAACATTTGTTGTTCTATTGTTCAAAGCTCAAGGAAGAACGAAAGGAACTCATTTCTAGGTCAAATCTTTGTGAATATTACATTTCCTTCCCTCTTCACGTATTTGTCCAACATAAAATGGCTTTCTCCTTCTTCTGTAAATTTATCTCTTAAGTGTCATCTGTGAATTTGTAAGTTTATTTTACTTTGTGTTGTGTTGTTGTATTTGTTTTTTTACTTACCTCTGTAAGCCTTGTGTAATACTATGTGGTGCACAAGGAATTTAAAATTTTCAATTAAAATAACAATAATAAAGTGACTTCATTAAAATATATCAAACTAAAAGGGTGAAATAAATTTTATTACAGCTAAAAATGTCTTAGTTTTAAGTAATAAATTCTGTACAGATATTTGGGATTCTTTACCGATATAAAAATGTCTTAGTTTTAAGTAATAAATTCTGTACATATCTTTGAGATTCTTTACTGACGACTATTTGTATTAACTTGGCAAGAATTGGTAGCATCATAGATGCACAAGAGAGAAAAACAGCTTTCAGACTCAGATTCAACATAATGGCCATAGATTTAACATAGTTTTATCAATTTAGTTAATTATCTATTTATTTTAATCGGATTCAAACATCAACATAAGGGCTGCGGTATCACTCCGCGGTTTTGTACAGCCATTTACATCTTTAGACAATGGACAAATCAGCGATGGAAACGATGCGTGTTAGGAGCAGCAAGGCGGAGTAGGATAAGAAAAAAGTTAAGGCGCATCCAGAGAGACTGAGAATGTCAAAAGGTATCTTGATCTGAGACTAGATACGAACTAAAATGGAAAGTTAAAATGCAAAACTAAAACGGCTAATTTTCTGAAATGGAAAGCTTGTATGCACATCACATTTCTATTATTTATATACACTTTAGAATATCGATTACGCGACTCCAACTATCTCAATTTCTTGTGGATCTTTCCCAACACCGGTTGAAATTAAGTTGCTTTTCGTTAATTTACTCAAACATTAATACACGCTTTTGCTGACTTAAAAATACAGAACATATAAAACAATAAAACATACATTTTAAGAAGCTTTGTAGAGACATCAGGTATTTTTTGGAAGCAGGAGAATTGAAAAATTAGCAAACGCCTTCGCCAGGAATCGAACCACGGGCCTCTGGATACCAGCCCAGCTTGCAGAACCACTACACCGCGGAGGCATGATAGGAAAGTTGGAGAAATACCTTATATATTCCCCTTTTTAAAGGGCGACTGGGGATTTTAAGGGACCCAATCGCCAAATCCTGGGTGTGGAGAAACCTCTTCCAACACCCTTTTAGTTCGGGTGCCACTGCAGAGACATCAGGTATTTTTTGGAAGCAGGAGAATTGAAAAATTAGCAAACGCCTTCGCCGGGAATCGAACCACGGACCTCTGGAATACCGGCCTAGAGTGCAGAACCACTACACCACGAAGGCACGATAGATTGGATTGGATTATTTAATTATGGCAAAGCACACGAGGGCTATCTGCCTAAAGGGAGGGTTGCCTTCGTGACGGACTTTCTAAGAGAAATTGGCTCGTATTCACATTACACATGGGGAAACCATGCAGCCAGCCTGTTCGCGAGATTTGAACCTCGGACCGAACTACCACTGTTCAGCGTCTTTACCGCTCGGCCGCTGGTGGCCGAAGGCACTAGAGGAAAGTGGAAGAAATACCTTATAGCTTCCCTAATTTAGCTTCACTAATTTTAATTTATTACATATATATAATGTCTTCCAATAAAAAGTGTTTATTATAAAGTCAAAAGCATCATTGCTTGAGCGTGAAGAGTACATCTTCTCTAAAAACGCAGCCAACATCACATGGCTTAAAGAAAAAAGATAGACAAGTCATCTTCACTTACCGACTGCCTGGATGGATTTTGAATTTTCTTTTAATTCGAGTTTTATCGTATTATACTTTATATTAATTTTAAACGGATATTACTAGATGTATAGTTTTTCCAATTACATGCCAAGCCAATAACATAAACTTATGCATTTAAAAAAAATGTTGCCTGTTTTAGCTCATGTTCAATTACAACTAAAATATACGTCGATAAGAAATAAACAATAAAATATCCACAATATTTGAAATGACATGAAAAGTTTCAGTACCAGATCCGTTCTCTGATTTCCGTAGACAAAATTTCGAATTACATATTTTGTTGATGAGTTTCAAATCCATACAGGTTCACGAATTCAATAAAAACCGAAAATTTACCGTTCACCATAACAATAGTGATTTGCAATTAAAACGCTGTCAAGATTACGAATTTGAAATTTCATTTGAAACATTTTTAAGTGACTTTTGAATTACGTTAGGTTTAATTTCATTCCATGCTTTTATTATCCACTCACGCACTATTTCTAGACTGGCATGGTGCAGCCTCTTTTTGTGAATGTTTTTTCATCTTCTATTAACCACGGATTCCACTGCCGTTTTAAATTTTCTGTGAATGGTTTATTGATATACAAATGTGAAGGTTGAACTAAGCCGCGTGGAAAAACTACCGCGTCTGATTATATTCTTTCAACAATTTCTTCGTATTATCCGTCATCACACATGAAATTTGAATATGACCAAAACTAAAAGACCCAAACTTAGGCAACAGGATTATTATTCGTTAGGGCAACAGTATGCTTTTGCGAAACATTTCTTATTCACAATTTCACACCGTTTCTCGTGAACATTCATTCTTTCTCGTAAACATGAATGAAACACAATTTGGGAAATAACATTTCGGCGTCATCTTTTCTTTAATAATAAATAATGGGTCTTAATTTTTGTAGCGTCCGCTAAGTGGTAAAGTACTACGGTGAGGTGAGATTTTTCGTGACCTGTTGTTTTATGTAAACCGTTTTGCTGCCTTTCAAATCAATCACAGACATATTGTTCACCTTATCGCTTGTCAATTTAGCATACCATTGTTCGAAAGTCTCGGAAAAATTTTCGAGTGAATAATTTCAAAAAATAAGTGCATCACACATGTATCTTTGTAATGAAAATGATGCGCTTTATACAGCGAATGTACCTAAAAATTAAAAAATGAAGTTTTAAATTATAGGTACGCGTTATACAGCAGCGAGAGTTATACGCCAGATTACGCGGTAGGTATTTTGCATTAGATATACATAGTGTTACGAAATAGCCAGGCGTGGTAAGATCATAGACCTTATAAGAGATAGACTAACCCAGTGGGCGGGGCGCGCATCACCGACATGTCGGCAAGAAAGAGTAGGGACGATCTGGTTTACTTTAACACTGAAACCTATGGCGTTTGTATCACATAACTCTTTTTAATTATTAAATGTGATTCGTTGTATAGTGATGATATTATGAAAGCCACATTTTTTTTCAAATAGGATTTAATATATCTCATTAAAGCACTTTTTACTGCATTTCGCGCATTTTTTTTCACGCGTAATTCTTGTACAAACATCTTGACTTTGGTAAAACACTAAAAACTCTAAGCACAAAATTTATGAACTTAATTTTGCGTAAAAATAAAGTAAAATTAAATAAGATTGACAGTACGCGATGCTTAAAAATAAATAAGGTAAAATTAAACAAGATCTGATAATTTTTTTTTAATTTAATGAACATTTTCAGGCAGTGATTTTCCAAACTATAATAACATTACAAAACGAACGTATTTATTTGATTATACGATCATTAAATTATTAACATTAAAGTGGATTAGTTATTTTAATTATTCATAAAATTTTCCGAGCGTAATGAAGGGAAAAAAAAAGAAAATCTAGAAGCACTCAGATTTTATATTACGCACAAAAGGAATCTTTTTTTTAAATTTTGTGTTACCTATATTTATTGAATATCATATTCTTCGCCCGTAAACCACATATTTTTGAAAACAGCATATCTTTAGAATTTCCGCACTGGAGATAAAACTGTTATTTTCTGTACAGTGCTCGCTCTGAACTCGTTGAGTTTGTTGATCAAAAATTCTTTAAAATTTTACAAAATATGAAATAGATTAAAACAAATTCGAAATTCGGCCGTCCGGATGCCCATGTTCGGGTGGAGGACTACATTATTCAAAATTTGATGGCTCTAGATACCGTCGTTTTTGTCACAGTGCGAGAAACATACACGTATTCAGGCAGATTCTTCATTACTTAATATCTTTACATAGTACAGGGCGATAATATTTGGTAACAACAATTTGCAAGGAAACGCGGACATTTATAGTAAAACAGCGCGAAGTGCCGCTTCGAAACTAACAGTCTTTCTAGACTACCGCCCCTTTAGGCTAATAAATTAAATTAACCCCTTCGCGCCGACTGTCACGTATACGTGCCAGCAACGAACACACTTATCTGCCGGCCGACACGCAGGCGTGCCAGAGGATTGTTGCATTATTTACCGACTGTCACGTATTTGTGCCAGTACCTTGGAACGTTTTTCAAACTATAATTTCTGCCACAAGATGGCACTGTATGCCCATATGGTTTCAGATACATGTGCATTAGACCTTCTACTCGAAATGAGAGAAGCATGACTCACATACACGTGTTTTTGATTATATAAACAAACGGAGAACTAAATGTTTCCGAATGGCGTGATTTATGACGTCTCTTTAAATCGCACTTTATTCGCACGTGGTAGTTGTTTATTGTAAGTAGAAGTTTTATATGCGCTAAAGCGTTGAGTATTTCCGTTTACAGTTCAATTTTTAGAAAATAATTAGATCTTGTTAGACGTCAATTCTTTCTGTTTTTACCGTTTCAATGCCGAAGCGTCGAAAATGTTTAACAGAGAATGAAATAGCAGAAATGATGCAAAATATTTCAGATATTGATTCTGAAAGATTAACTGAAAGACATTTTCCAAAACTTTGTTCAGAAGAGACCGATAAGAAAATGAGACGACGATGCTTCGTTTGTTCACATTCCCGGAAAAATCCTCCAAAACGGCAAATGAGTTATTACGAGTTCAAGGAATGTAACGTAGGACTGTGTGTAGATCCCTGTTTTAAAATTTTTCATACGAAAAGAGAATTTTAAGTAATATATTTAGTTTTCAGATGTATAATGTTAAAAGTCATAAAATGGTGAGTAATTAAAATAAAATGTGTAAAATATGCATTTAAACAAGAAATAAGGTAATTAAAGTATATATATATAAAAATATCTATAAAGCATAAGCCGTTTAAATACTCTATAGAGCATTATTAAACAATGCGTTGATACTTCGGAAATTTCATGGATTTAGGCTTAGTAGCAAAAAAGCCCCCGACCCTAGAGAGACGCTAGCAGAAGACACTTCCGGCCTCCGCGATAAGCGCGCGTTTTCGCTACCCGGCTCGAAGGGGTTTTAACAGTAATTAAAAAAAATCTTTTGCAGAACTAAAAATAAATTAAAAAAAATAATCACTATAAAATACAAGCAAAATTAAATATTACGGTTAAATACAATTTTAATATTAGAATTAAATGTATAAATTTTTTAAGGAGTCAAAAGTGTTTATCACTATGATGTATTATGAAATATAATTGAAATAAAATTGCTTTATAGAAATTGTGCTATAATACTCATCTATAATTTTAAAAAAGCAGCACAATTTAGAATTTTAAACAATACTTTCTAAAATTCGTTTTTAAATATTTTAGTATTTTTTACACCAATAAAAAGCATAAAAATTGCAAGAGAAAATTGCTTGTTTGAAATTTTCTATTAGTTCAGATTTAAAATATTATTTTCTAAAAGAAGTAGTTACAAATTTCCTTACAGCATAGGAAAAGCTAAAAAAATATCCAGTCCTGAAAGCATGCAACAGCTTTGTAATTATTTGGAACATTAATTGTGCTTGATAAATATGCTAAATTTTTAAAAATCAATCTCAATTTCCAAAATAAAAATATGTAGAAATTCTAATATGTGAAATGAGGCGTTACAACCAGCTTTTTCTTGACAATTATGCACGCTGCAATAGGCAACTAATGTTAAATTTCTACAAGTCGTCCCTATTCCTCCGGATGTGATCAAGGCGACAGCCGGCAACGTCTTAGACGAGGGAGAAAAAACCCGTTTGGGTTAGTCTATTTCTTATAAGGTCCATGGGTAAGATAGCTTCCCCGCAAAGCAGGTTTAGGGTTGCCATAAAATGACAAGGGAAAGCAGGGTTGCCACATTTGGCGACAAAATTGGCAATATGCCATGGACGGATGGAGAACCTTCTGAAACGAATTCTTACCGGCTTAGCCCAAAATGTTCTCGAGCACAAACCGAATGCTATATAAACCCTGCTGGTCCGCAGTCAGTATGTGTGTGTGTGTGCCTAGTCTAGAGTGCGAGTTAGTCAGTATCGAGTTGGTGTCTCGTCTAGCGAGTCAATCCCTGCGGAGGCGATCGAGTTGACAGCCGGGCAGCGAGTGCCGAGTGGGTCGTCGCGTTCACCGAAGGAGTCTGTTAGTGTATCGCGGTTAGTGCATCTTCGAGAGAGCGTGTTGAGCTCCGGGAACGACTGAACCGAAGAGTCGGGAGCTGTATTCCAGTGCTTTGCCGTGATGCTGTCTCCACCGTGATAGACTGATAACCTAGAGGCTGTGTCGCTGATCGTGTCAGCGTGTTTATAGTAGATCTTCGACGACTGTAAAAAGTGTTACTGGAGCTGTCCTGATTAATATTGGCTGAATAAAGTGCGTTTCGATACTTCATCAAGTGTCGTCGTTATTCACTCCAAATTTACAAACCCCGTACGAACGTGAAGGAAGAAAATAACGCAACAACTGGTGTCAGAAAAGAAAAACGTAACAACTAGTGTCAGAAGTGGGATAGAACGTAACATCATAATTACTCAGCTGTGCAGTAGTACGAACACGTACAAAAGTAAAATAATGAGGTGCATTACGAGACTCTCACCGTTTTAGAAATACTGTTAATATCATCTCGGTATGATATTCTTGTAGCAGTAAGTAAATTATTCCCTGCGTTATTCAAAAAATTAAAATACGCCGATGCATTAAGTGAAGGAATGAGAGTCAAAATAATGCTATTGGAGCCGTTGGTATGATAATTGCAGCAAATTTTGCATTCCATATTGAATAAAGCATATACATTTATGACTATAATATCCTTATGCCATAGGGGCACTTAAAATCTCTCGATACAAAAGTCCTTTCGAGAGGTTGCAATAATGGACAAAAAGATAAAATCCTGAGATTCCTCTTTCAGGGGGATCTCGGTAAGACTGGGACTGAAATAAAGCAAATAACTGTTACATATTTTGCTTAAATTAAGTAATTGGATCCAACTGAATCTGAATGACCGCTAAAGATTTCTTTTCTGTTCTTTAGATCCATCTGAATATACACATTTCTATCTGTAGGAAATAAAACACGTCTGATTGTTTAGAAACTTTCAAATCGATCTTCAAATTTCTAATTAATTACTTTCATTAGTTTTTTAAATGCCGTTAAATTTTGTGTACAGTTAAATGTTTGAAATTTGTTAGATTAGATATTTAAGTTTTTATCAGTGCATATTATTTCTTTAGTTTTTCTAGTAAGAAAGCTAAATCATTACAATACGTGAAATTATGTAATGTCCTTTTAAACTCTCTGTTTAAAAATAAATTACGTTTTTATACGCATTTGACCACGTGAGACTCCCTTGCTAACGAAGCCTTTAATTTTAATTGCGAAAGAGACACAAAAGTCCTCTCTAACATAAATAATAATGGAAGAAGAGTTGAGTTTTTGCATCCTTAATAAAACAGTGGAATGCAAACAAAATGCTCATGCGGAATTTTGAAGAGGATTGTTCTGAAAAACAGTTTTTTACACTAATTCCTTTTTTAGAGTAAAATTTCGAGCATCCGGATATAATTGCATGTCGTCTTTTGGGTATTTACAACGAATTTTTCAACATAAATTATGCATGTTTGGAAACTTTCGCCATTTTTTTATTCGAATGTAATGACCTTTATTCGTAATTACTAAATAATCTCTAGAGCTTTCGTACTGCCATGACAATACCTATAAGAATATCAAACCATCCACCCTTGGTGTTATTTGTAATAATTCTAACCAATCTCATATACATTCATTTCCATCATTCAGTTCAAAAAGCATGTATTTCTGGATAGAAAATTAAAACTTTACTCGGAGCAGACTAAGCAAGATGTATGGATTTAAAAGAAAGATTTATAAATTCACGAAAGGTACACACTGTAGAGAATTATATTTTAAGAAAGAATTGTATTGATTCGGGCTTTGGAAGTTTTCACTGTCCAATGGAAATTTGAGCGCAACATAAAAATGGCTTTTACATAATTCGTACTCAAAAATTCTTTCAGGCCTTAAATATAGGTAAACATTTACTATCTATATAACTTCCTGCCATCTACTAAGCAGGTACTGGTGGATGTTTGTAAATCAAAATTCTGGGTGGGATTTATAACGCATTGTCTCTAATGGCGGTGGATTCATGTATGGTGCTACAGAAGACCATTTCCTGATACATGACTTTATTAAAGTTTTTCCGAGCGATTTTCACAATTAGTTTCACTAAATATAGTAACTTGATCTTAGCCACCCAAGAGGACGGTGTTTAGTGACTCAAGAGGACGGTAGTTTAGTGACTATCGTACTGAGAGCCCCAGGTTCCAATCCCGGAGAAGAAGACATGGATGTTTGTAAATATATAGTGACTTTGCAGCATGGAGGCATTCTAAAGATGTGGCGAACCGAAAGTCCTCTTGTGTGGTTTGGTTGTAGTAAAAATCCCTCGGACTCATCCTTCGAGATGCTCTGTATCAAATTGAGATGGAACTGGAAAAAATTATACTGTCATCTATACGATACCGAAGATTCTTGCCAACGACAGGCGTAATTTAGTGCTCTCCTTGCTACGATAAATTCCGTGGTCTTATTCTGACGAGGTTAGACAAATGATATTAGTCACAACAACCACTTGCTATTAGAAATATAAGCAAACTTGTCAGGACATGTATGTCTTTTCACTTGTTTCGAGAACATACTGTATCCTGAATAAGAACAGTTAACTTACTAAAGCTCTGTTCCAGATTGAGTGGAATAGACGACACAAGCAGGAAGGGTACCCTTTATTCTATATTACTTTACAGGTACTCCCGAACTTCGGGATACAGAGACCAACCACTTGTCTGAACGTAAAAAATATAAAACTATTAACTAAAACTCTAACTAAAAGCTAACTTTGAATTAGTATACAAATGCCTAGCTCTAAGACTGGCCTTTACTTAAAACGGGTACGTATGTAGTACGCCGAGCTGCTGAAACTACAATACGTTAGTCAAATATCAAGAGGGCTAAACATCTGGCCTTAAAGGCAAACAGCAACCTAGTGAAAACTGGTAAGACTGCAGTAGCAGGCGGCTCGCTTCCTCAATCTCCTTCTCTCTCTAACTCTTGGCAAAAAGCCACAACTTAAATACTTGGGCGTTAGCAAGACAATTTGCATAAACAAGTTAAAGCATTTAATTCTGGCCGAAAGTAGAAAATAAGAAGTGATAGTACAGTTTTAAAATAAAATAAACGTTAGTAAAACGTAGGATCCTTACAACCTCCCTTATCCATGCATCAAAATGCATTTTCTTGTTGATATCTTTCCGACAGATTGATATTCTCTGGCTTGCACTTAACACTATTCGATAAATTTTACTCAAATTTCAACGCCTGTTAAGGTTATTATAGAAAGTCCGAGTGGCTTAATTTTAGAAGTAAATCTTCCTCAAATGATGACAGAAAATATTTTGAAATTTTTATTAATTGATTCAGCCTGCCATCATTCATGTTGCATGCGGTAAAACATAACATTTACTTTAAGGTAAATTGTCTCTAATTTCTAATTCATGTCAAGAACTTTCACTGTTTTTAAAATTTACAATTTCTTAAAATACACGACGATGTGTAAAATAACACGAAACGAAAACGTTAGGCGTAACCTGGTAATAAGCTAATAGTAAAGCTTTATAGTGTAATGCTTATAAATTTCTCTTCATAAATTCGCTAGTCTTTCCCAACCGTTGTTTTACAGCTCGTTGGCGTATGCGCAGGCCCTATAAGACGCGCCGTAGAATTTTCGAATATACATTTTATGTCACTACAGTGGTTCTTCACAAACTCCTATTATATATTACCCTGACGCCATTAATGCCTTTTTATTTTGATATCATTTATCACTGGTTCAGTGCCTATAAAATGATTAGACTACTTTCTACGCCTAAATATTCAATGTATATTATTTTCTATGCAGCCGTTAATTTATTTTAGAACTACCTTCAAGCACCAAGTTTAAACGTAAAGTTTTAAATTACGACCAAGGCTGGCAGGCAGAAGATAAAAATTTAGATTTGTCCTTTTAAAAGAACATCCCACGCTCTTTTCCCTATAGCTTTTTCTGTTTTTGTGCTTTTCGAAGAGAAATATTCCCATTCCATAATATAATACGTTACGAAATGTATGGAATTACACTTTTTAAGTACTAAACAAGCAACATTATTAATCGGAAAGGGAAAAACCCTCAGTCATTACTTCTACATGGAAAGAAGGCTTCAAACGAATGCCCCAAAAAGGTACGCACTGTTTCTAATGTTTCTAAAGTTAAATCATTAGCAACAAGAAAAAATCCTCCCACGCAGAAATCATTTACAAAATCTTTAAATACATCTGTAACAACAATAAATGAAATAATAAACCAATATTTACAAAATAAAAAAGTTAAAACATAATGTTCACCAGCATGTGCTAAAGCATACGGCTGAACCCTGAACAGTTTGTAGAACAGTGTATGAAAACTCTTTAGCAGGAGATAAATGGATTTTGATCATACGGCCAGCTTGGATGATCGGGGATGTACCCTTATAATGATAATGGGTTTGAATAAATGACTGCAGAAAAAAAAAAAAAAAAAAAAAAAAAAAAAAATGTCTATTTCTTATCTAAAACGAAGAGAAAAACACGCAAAAACCTGGTTGCATCAATGCAGAGAAAGTTTCGGTAAGAGGTTTGTGATTATCGCACGATTCTCTTATAATCGGAAATTAACACGTTGAGCGCCACGCGTATGTTTTAGGCAATTCCGTTAAGGCCACGCGCTTTGCTTAAAAGCGCTGGTATTGTAGAGCCAGTGATTCGTATCGCGGTAGAAGATAGCAACAAGTTGTGAAAAAGAAGACATTCCGTCGAACAAAAATGCAAGATTATCTAGAAAACGACAACATAAACGCCGAAGAAAACCGGGAAAAGCCTCTGAAGTACGAAAATATTGTAAATTATGTTATGATAAAAATGCAACAGAAACTGGTAGAAAGACTAAAAGAGTGTTGTCACATTTTGTAATAGCTGTAATGGAGAACCGTTTTTATATTTACCATGTTTCAATGAAATCCGATGAATCAAAATCAAATCATGAATCAAAATTAAGTAAATTTTAAATAAATTTTGTGTACTTTCATAAAACAGTGTAAATTTTATTGTTATATATCATGTTACACGCTGTCAGCCAGCGGCGGTCGACGCGGCCTAAACGAAAAGGTCTAGTGTCAGCCACAAATGGCTGACGCGACCTAAACGGAAAGTTTAGTTCAGCCACAGATGGCTGACGCGGCCTAAGCGGAAAATCTAGTGTCAGCCGAGGATAGCTGACGCGGCCTAAACGGAAAATCTAGTGTCAGCCACAGATGTCTGACGCGGCCTAAACGAAAAATCTAGTGTCAGCCACAGATGTCTGACGCGGCCTAAACGAAAAATCTAGTGTCAGCCACAGATGTCTGACGCGGCCTAAACGAAAAATCTAGTGTCAGCCACAGATGTCTGATGCGGCCTAAACGGAAATTCTAGTATCAGCCACAGATGGCTCACGCGGCCTAAACGGAAAATCTAGTATCAGCCAGAGATGGCTCACGCGGCCTAAACGGAAAATCTAGTATCAGCCAGAGATGGCTCACGCGGCCTAAACGGAAAATCTAGTATCAGCCAGAGATGGCTCACGTGGCCTAAACGGAAAATCTAGTGTCAGCCACAGATGGCTGACGTGGTGCTCAACGTGTTAAGAATAAGAAGAGCGAAAAGAAATGTTAAAATTAACTTAAATTTTGTAATTAAATTTTGCAATACAGTAGAAAAGCAATATAATAGAAGATCAATTTTGTATTGCATGTAGGCATGCAATTCTGTCTTTAATCGTTTTATCATTGCTTAGCCATATTAAAAGCATTTTTTCTAGAAATAAACTAATTAAATATTGCAACATTACATCAATTTGTTCTCAGTGGAAAATGATTTTATTACAGAATGCAGAGTTGCGGCAGCTGATTTCCTTTACCGACATCTCTCTCAGATCTTCGGAAAATACGAATCTTATCGAACAGAACTTGTAAATCGATGCTTACATTGGCCACTCCTAACTCTACCCATCCATTCAAAACCATTCTCTGGATCTACCAATTTTCGTATTCGTTTCACAAATCGGATATTATGGCAATCAAATGATTTTTCGTACAATACTCAATTACACATTTTTACTCTTTGGCTTCAACTGGTAGAAAAAAATCCAAATTTAAATATTTACCCATAAATACCGATATCAGTCGTACTAATCAATGATCAGAATGTTCTTTGAGGCAAAAAATTATTTTTTGTGTTTTGAACAGTTGCGGTTTTAAATTTTAAATCATTCATTCAATATTTTCAATCGTTTGGTAAATCTTACTAATGCACTTCTGAGCGAAAGTTAACAATAGAACACAACACACAATAAAGTAGATTTATAATAATAATAAAATCTCTCGCAGTAACATTATAAACGTAGCACTTCAACTCAGTTAAAATATAATTTTAATTCGATTGATATTTCTGGAAATATTTCTTTCTATAATATTTCTGGAAAGAGAAGTAGCCAATATTGCGTCATAAAAAGGCGTAATATTGGCTAAGATATGTAAACAACGCCTTGATTTGCGCAGCGTCTTCTAGGATTGATTCGCATTCCTTAACACGAGATGAAATTCTGTTTACAAAGTATGGAATGAAAACAAAATTACCTGTCGCCTGTTTCCAGGAACGATACATTTGTGAAAATTCCATATCCATCTACAAGTGCCGTTGTCAAAACACCAACTATGCAGTCTGTTCCGCCTCCTTGGTTAGTAGTATCTTTACAACTTAAGTACGCTTCCCTTCTTGTATTTGTTACGACCAAGCCCTATAAACATATGAACAGATAATTAGATTGCTTGAACGAGAAGAAAATTATGGCTAGCGGAAATTTAGAACTTAAAAGCAGCTGAGAAAGAATTTGTAAAAGATGCTAATTTTGAAATTTTGTAGAGCTAATGAAGAAGCAAAAACAAAACGCTAAAGAACCATTTGGTGTTTTATGAACGATTTCTTTCAGCAAATCGATTTGAGTTTATGCTGAAATTGGAAAACTCTCAAGTAGTTCCATGTAATTAAGCCGTCATCTGAAGACTAATACTTATAATTAAACTGCGATCATAAGTAGTTTTAACTTCACTTCAAACTTCTTAAACCTTCAATGCATGATTCTTTATACTTTTACCAAAACACTTTTTTCCTTCATGGTCCTGACTTAAATAAATACGGGAAAATATTAAAAAATTTAACATTTTTTATAGGTTATTTTTTGAATTTTTAGGTTTGATGCATATGTGCATCGTCATGCATTTAGCACTAAAAAGTAAACCACATGAAAAATCATCTGCAATAAAATATTTAATATGTAGGGTTTATATTTATTTTAATTAACATTTATTTTAAGCTATCTTTCCTGTCAAGTCTTTACTTTCCCCTAGAATTGCCAATTCCAGAGTATGTAAATTGTAGTAGAACGCGCAGTCTATTCAAATTTTATCAGAAGTAAGTTGAGTTTAAATAGAAGGGAGACGAGATTGTGAGTGTGCTTCTTGAATCGCGAGCGTGAAGGTTGCTAGGTAGAAATTTAAGAACCGCGCGTTTCGGCCTGTGTGCCTATTTCGGCAGTTCGTTGAATCTTCAACTACTTAATCAATAAGTTTGCTGAATCTCAGCTGTATCTTAGAACGCGGTTAAGTAAGTTACGAATTTAGAGCCTCGTAGGTAGTGATCTCGTTATTTATTCATCCTGTCATTTATTTTTAGTTTCACATTTCTGTTTTGTTAAACCGCCAGGTCGGCGTAGTTTGTGAGCGTCAAGTGAACGCAGCTGTTATTTCTAAAGTGGAATAAAAAGGGATTTAAACCCTTCTTACGAGTTTGTGTAATTTACAGTTCATAGCAGTCACTACCACTGTTGCTGACAAGTTGGGGCCTCGCAACATTATAAATAAATATTGGCATAAAATACTTAATTATTTATTGTTTTTAGAAGATATGACTTTAATTAAAATTTTATTAATACCTAACTCTGATTAATCATAATGTTCAGACTTTATAAAAATTAAAATTGTGATGAAAATTTAAATAAAAATGACGTATCAAATACAGTGGATGGACAAAAATATGGAAACACCTTGTGAAATGCATGTTTGAAGAGAAAGATTGATTTTAATGAAATATGTAGGTGGCGCTGGCGTTTTTGACTACTGACGCCACCTATACAACTTCGTAAATCTGCTAAACAGTTCAGTTGTTGTCGGAGTACTGTTATGTGAGGTTGTCATTGCATTATGTCAGAATTAACAGACTTCGAACGTGGGCAAATTGTTGGAGCACGTATCGTAGGTGCTTCCGTAAGCAAGGTAGCCGAGGTGTTTAGTGTTTCAAGAGGTACTGTATCGAAGATTTATTCCGCATATTTGAAAAGCGGAAAAACATCATCTGCTAAATCACAGCGCGGACGAAAGTGTGTCCTGAGTGATCGTGACAGACGATCATTAAGGGCAATTGTGACTAAAAATAAGAAGAGCACACCTGCAAAAGTTACTGCTGAAATGAATGTTGTGTTACCGAACCCTGTGGGTACCAAAACAATTAGAAGGGAGCTTCATAAACAGGGAATTGCTGGCCGTGCTGCAATTGAGAAGCCACTCATCAGTGATGCTAATTCTCGTAACAGGAAAAGGTGGTGTTTAAGTCATAAACCCTGGACTATAGAGCAGTGGAAGCGAGCAATATGGTCTGACGAGTCTTCTTTCACATTGTTTCTCACTTCTGGCCGAGTTTACGTCTGGAGAACGCCATCTCAAGCCTATAATACAGACTGCTTGTTGCCAAGAGTGAAACATGGCGGGGGTTCTGTTATGGTTTGGGCAGCCATATCGTGGTTCTCTGCTAGCTCCATGATAACTGTGTCAGGGCACATGACTGCCAAGACTTATGTGAACATTTTGGCCGATCAAGTTCATCCCATGGTACAAACTTTGTTCCCGATGGTGATGGTGTCTTCCAAGACGACAAAGCCCCTGTTCACACAGCTCACATTGTCCAGGACTGGTTTTCTGAGCACGAGGATGAGTTGTCCCATCTTCCCTGGCCACCACAGTTACCAAACCTGAATATTATCGAACCTTTGTGGTCTACATTGGAACGGAAAGTGCGTTCTCGTTATCCACCGCCAACATCGTTATCTGAACTTGCCACCGTTTTGCAGGAAGAATGGTATAATATTCCCTTGGCAAACATACAGGAACTGTATTTATCCATTCCGAGAAGACTGCAAGCTGTTTTGGATGCCAACGGGTTTCCTACAACATATTAAGCAAAGAAACATGTTTTTTTTAAAGGTGTTTCCATATTTTTGTCCAACCCCTGTATATTGTACATGTATATTTATTGTGCAATTTGTGTTGTATGGAAAATTCCGAAACAATTTCTGTCCTTATTTAGACATAATGCTACAGTGCATTTTTTCGCATCCAATAAATTTTTGTAATTTGGCATTTCACAATGAGTGCGATTTTCGTTCCATATGGGAACATGTTGAATTTTATCCTGTGTGACGCAGGTTGGAGGAATGTTTGATGCAGGACCTCTCCGTCTTCTGAACTTTTACCCATTTTGCAAAATCCAACGGATAGCTCAAGTGGCCAGGTTTAGCAAATCCTTAGGGTTGGCTCCGCATTCTGTAGAGACACTCTTTTGTACAGCAGCTACGCATTTACGATCTCAAGGTCTTAGAAGTAGTAAAAAATCTCATATACCACTTTCTTGATCTCAGTTATTTTGTATATTCTTATATGGCTATTCAGCACATCTACGCCCCCCCCATATGTTTGTTGCGCGTCGTTTCACAACATTTGGGCAGTCCACAGTAACTGTCTTTTTTTTCTTCTTCCTGTCGAAACTAGATATTTACTCAATGGGGTGTTTCCTAGCAAACGCAAGACAACAAGAGCACATTCTTATTGTCTTTTCACACTAAATTACATATTTCAGTTCCACCGCAGTCTGCAACGTATTCAACGCTTGTTCAGTTGCTCTTTTGTAAGAATTCTGGAATTCTGTTCCTATGCACAGTTCCCAAACAAAGAATGCCCTAATCAGCTAAATATTTCATTATGTGAACTGAAGTATAAAAGTTGTCGAAATACAAGTTGAAATTTTGATTTCGAGAAATCTTCCCTACAAAATCTAATCACAACATTTACACTGGCGCCCGATTCTGCATCTTTGCTCAGCGATTGTGAAGTAGATTTTCTTGGCCTGAGTATGCCTCAAACTTGTGAGCAAATTCATCCAGACCACTTACAAATATTAACATAAATAAAAAAAATTAAGGGAATTTTTCAATACAAACAAACAATATACATACTGCATAATTAGAGACATTAATATTTTATGACTCTAAATAAGAACAATACATGCAAATATAGAGTGGTTGTTGCTGATATTAAAGTAATCATGAAATAAAAGGTATTATAACGTCTTATAATTAAAAATCCATTCTAAATTTTAACCTGATTCATTATGTGCATCACACTGCACTCTAAAATGAAATCTAATCATACATGCATAGTGATGCATATATGAATCAAACAGAAAATTGAAATATTTCATTTTAAAACAATTCTATAGTTAAATATTAACAAAATTTGAAAAGTACATACTTTCAGCTATACAAAGTAAACATTTTAAGAGTTTAATATCGAATTTATGACTAATACAAAGCTAGCTTGACGACTGGTTTGGTTTACTGCGCTTACAGCAAAGCACACTAGGGCTATCTGCCTAAGGGGAGGGATGCCTTCGTGGAGGACTTTCTAAGGGAAACTGGCTCGTATACACTTTACACATGGGGAAAACCACGAAAACGCCCGTGCAGCCAGCCCGTTCGCGGGATTCGAACCTCGGACCGAACTACCAGTGTTCAGTGACTTTACCGCTCGGCCGCTGGTAGACCTAGCTTGACGACTGAAAAAAAACAGAAATGAATTCCGTGTTCTTTGCACTAATGAAATACAAAGTACCGTTTTATGTTGCCATCTACTAGAGAAAAGAATAGCTAAACATTGATATGGATATATTAAGATAAAAATTAGCCCAGTAAACTAACTGCTTTGTAATTTTTTAGTGTTAAATTCAGTAAAAATACGTATGATTCATATATGCATCACCATGCATTGAAGGGTTAAAGAAGATGTGAAGTTTTCACAGTGACCTCTACGAACTATTATAGCTGTATCACAATTTTTGTTCTTACCAAAGATTATAGTTCTTGTTGCATAATTTAAATATGATGTTATATTCCATGATTGCCACATTATTTAACTGATCTTTTGCTACTATCTTATTTAAGTACTTTGAACAGTTTGCAGGAGCAGATCAGTTAACATGAAATTTGCGATTCAAACTGAGATATCGAGTATTATTAAAGAACGCTCAACTATTAATTTAGAATATTTATAATTTGCGACTATACAGAATATCTATTCACCGGAAATGAAGATTATTTACAAATAGAAGAAATGCTTCTATTTATTTAATTTTCTTAAAAGATGCTTGGCAGTTATTTAACTCCTTCACATCCAATCCGCCCGACACGGCCCTACATTGAAACGACCAGAACCGCCCGAAAACGGCCGAGATTGTAATCTTCTTTTCTTCCCCCTCCCTAAGGTATGTAGTAGCAGGTGCACTTTACCCAAATGCATTGTATCAGTTTACTGCAGACAGCTTGTCCTAAGAGTTTTTTATCTTTTGGTTGATCGTCACATTTCGTTGTTGATTCTTTTGCGGTACTGTGTGCTTTTAAGCTTTAAACAGCAATAAAAGAGCAGTTTAAAAATTTAAGGATTATATTTATTTTTAAACAATTTATTCCTTCCTATAAAAATAACGGAAATAAACAAAATCTCAGTCGTGATCATAACAAAGCCGGAAGGGCTTGTTGATCTGACCTTCAGAATAGTTTTATAAAGAAAGTGGTCAAAGGCTAATGGAATCTTTGTTAGACAGTACAAAGGATGTCATTGGACATCTTCACACCTATTTTCTGCGTTAATGGACGGGGAGGGGAGGAAATTGCTGTGAAACTGGAAAAGTATTTCGGGCGGTTCGGGTATTTTGAGGATACAGCTAAGCGAAGGGTCTGGATTTCAAAGAGTTAAACATTTTAAAATATTATAATTGCATACATAACGGAAACACACTCTACACCGTAGTATAAACAGAGTTAGGTCTTGTGTTATATTTGATATTAAGAAAAATTCCTCTTTTGATTAGCATCAGTTTTAGAAAAATATTCAGTTTCAAAAGAATCTGATACGGGTTTCCTTTCTTCAATAAGGAGAGTTATTTGCTGAAAAACATTTACATTTTTAAAAAGAAAGACTTGCATCGAAATAGTACCAGTCGAAACTCGAATTTTCAGAATGTGTAATTTAACATGCTAATATTCCATTTTTTATTTGTGAAAATTAGAATCAAAACATTCACGTGCACCAAGGATTTGTAAAATTTCAATTGTTAATCATTACTGATATTTTAACTATTCCTTTATTAGAATTCTGAGAGTTTCTTATGTTAGCGACTCAGAATTCCGTGAGTTCTTCCATGTTCATTCAGATTCATAGATCAAATTAATTATTATATACTTTTAAATATTTTAATAATTAATTGTTAAATTAAATTAATTATTAAATTTTAATAATTAATTATTTCTGGTATTGCGAAACTCTTTTATGATTCTCAAAATATGTTTATCACACTCCCCAAACCATCGTTCCACTTTGAAATCAAAATAAAAATTCAGTCTAAGAGTTAAAAATGAGGACGCTCATTAAAGAATTATTAATTATTCACATATAATTATGGTATGCTGCGCAAAATGCTAGCCAAACTTCCTCAGAAGCGACACCAGTGATTAGAGCTGATATCTTAAAAACTAATAATTAGCGATTTACTTGATTTAAATACACCGAAATTATGTTGGTTTTCAGCGATTTTATTATCGACAATAATAATATCGCCAATAAATCAGTATTTTTTTAAATGCGAATTTAAAATAATGTTTTGATTTTTTTTTATGATAAAACACATCAGTTAGCAAATTTCATTCATCATAATTGTACACATTTTACATAAATGAAATATGCAAATTTGGATTTTTATTTCATTGCTTTTTGTTTTTCTCTTTTACAGGCTCGAACTCGGATGTTATATATATATGAAATCATTAGGCCTCAGCCAATGTATTTGCTTTCCATTTTCCGCTGCGCTTCTTTTCCATCGAAGCGATATCACGATGAAACTTCTTCCCATATTCACCGAAAATAACTCGGAAAGTTTTAGGAAAAAATTCAAATGAAAGAGAAGAAAACAAAACGTGAGCGCGGCATTTCTCCAGTAGAATGGAAACAATTTCTCCACATAATACTCATAGTTTTCGAATTCCTTATTTCTTCCAAAAGTTTCTTACAAAGTTTTTTTAAATGTGTGCTAGGATCTTTTTTTTCAAACTATCTCTCAATTTAAGATTTTAGAAAGTTTTTAAACTTGTAGCCTAACAAAAATGTTTTGAATGTTAGACATAATTCTTAAAAAAATTTCTCTTTTAAATCAAAAACAAAAATCCATCTGAAAAATCTGTCATATTAGCTAACAAAGTTCATGAGAAACAAGGTGTGGCTATTAATTTCCAGGACTGCTCTAATAACACCAGTGTGTGTGTGTGATTATCGCAAAGCCTCGAGGGCTATCTGCCTAAAGGGAGGAATGCCTTCGTGGAGGGCTTTCTAAGAGAAACTGGCTCGTATACACGTTACACACGGGGAAAACCACGAAAACGCCCATGCAGCCAGCCCGTTCGCGGGATTCGAACCTCGGACCGAACTACCAGTGTTCAGCGACTTTACCGCTCGGCCGCTGGTGGGCCTAATGTATGAAGGGACAGCAAATTTTACATCCATGGTTTCTCCGGAATTCGAACCAGGACCTTTCGGTGTCGCACTTGGCTGCTTAACTACTATACCGTTTGCGCGGCGGTGCAGATTTTTCATTATTTAATTTTTTTTAAATATAATACAGAGCGGTAATATTTGTTGGCAACAGTTTGAAAAGTGATACCCCGTTTATAGTGATTCAACGCAAAATGCTGTTTCGACACTAACGTCCCTTTCGGGCTAATAAATTAGAGAGTTTACAATGCGTTGACAGACAACATTGTGAGAACTGACTATTTGTCAGAATGTGAGAAGGTTAAATTAATAATGTTAAATTTTCTTCCATCAGAAACATTCTCCTACCGTATAGATGGTTGATTTTTGATAAAGAAGACAAGGAATCAGAACTTTATCATTCGAGGGTCTTCGCCTGAAACTTTGACAATTACGCTGTTTCAGAATGCGATACTTATTAAACGTGTAGCAGATCTGTAAGAATAAATAAGTTTACACGTGCAGCGCTTACATTTTTCACGACACATTTTTGCTTGTAATGCACTTTGATGATTAATTGCACTATGAAATGCACATTAAAGGAGTTTTGGATTTAAAAATACTTTAATAACTTATCATAATGAAAAAAGACAAAAAATGGGTTTATTTTATTACAGCCAACCACTCAAGAGAAGGAATGCCTTCGTGGAGGACATTCTAAGGGCAACTGGCTCGTATATATGCGGTATGCATTGAGACAATCACGAAAACGCCTATGTAGCCAGCCCGTTCGCCGGGATTGAATCCCAGACCAAACTACCAGTGTTCAGCGACAGTGAGCTACTGATGAGCCAAAAAAAAAACTCGGCTAGAGAAGTTTCTAACGTCAGAACAGACTTAAAGATTTGTTTCTCGATTTTATGTTATTATTATTTTTGTCGATGTGTTATTCCAAAGTGGTTGGAAAACAATTAAAACCTGCTGCAGGCAAATTTCGCTATTATCATATATTTTATGTCAAACTGAATCATGAAGATGTATTCTATTTCCATACAGCAAGAAAAATTTCAAATTTGTACTGTGTTTGAAAAAATATTCTTAGAAGCGAATAGATAAAAATAGGCTTTCTGCAAATGTTACTTTATTAACTAAATGTGAAAAATCTCCGGATTAAAGCAGCATTTTTTTAATTTAAATAAATGCTAGCACTAGTTAAATAAATTTTAGTTAGTATAATTTAAATAATGTAGTTAGTATAATGTTTTGCTTGTGTATATAGACGTAGTGCATGCGTTGTGCTTGTGTATGTAGACGTAGTGCATGCGTTGTGCTTGTGTATGTAGACGTAGTGCATGCGTTGTGTTTGTGTATGTAGACGTAGTGCATGCGTTGTGCTTGTGTGTGTAGACGAAGTCAGAAAACAAATTATTTTAATTTTTCGGGAACGAAAAGTTACATGTGCTACAAAAAAAATCAGCATTTTAGACTGTTAACAGAAAAACTGAAAACCCTTAAATAAAACTGAATATTTTTTTCTGAAATCACAAATTATTTAAACAAAAAAAATTAATTTTTGAAAAATTAAAATGCATTAGTATAAAACGTTTTCAAATTTACTGCCTCTAGCTATTTCCATGTAAAAGGATTAAGAACATAATTCCTTTTCATTAAAAAGATACGATTATAAGAAATTTTAGAAACCAAATCTTGGTAACTTTAATCAGATTAATTTGTATTCAAAAAAGTATAAAGCTCCCTGAAATAGCTATTTATTTTTACATTAACATAAAAAACTTAATGAAGAATATTAGGCAATTTCGAATTAATACAGGGGAAGTTTTATTCTTGAGTATTTTCAAATTTTAACGTTTTTAATATTATTTTATCGCACACAGATGCATCAAAAAAAAAAAAAAACAACCGAAATTATAAATTTAATAAGCACTTTTTACATCTAATTTTACTAATGCTTTTTATGACAATTATTTAACGTAAATCAGATTCCAGTGCCTTAAAGGAACAAAATTAATTATTATTTCGAAATTCTTCTGGTTACTAATTCAGAAGACAAACAACAAAAATCAGCGCTATATTTACAAAATTTCCACAGGACTAGTTTCGATGGTTTTATCGAACCACCATCCTCAGCTGCAAAACGGCAAATGAACAAGATAGGAAAAAATTATTAGATAAGATAAGAAAGCCTGGACAAGAATAAGCAAGTGGCGCCATCTGTTGGTGAAACCAGAACTAAAACATAATTTCTTCCGAAGGCCGAAGACAAATTCGGATTGGAATTAGGATCGTTAACTAGAACAGAAAGATTTTTAATTTTGCAGCTGAGGATGGTGGTTCGGTAAAACCATCGAAACTAGTCCTGTGGAAATTTTGTAAATACAACGCTGATTTTTGTTGTTTGTCTTCTGAATTAGTATTTATTCGGCGTGTTATTGTGTCTTAATTCTTCTGGTTGAAAATAAATTGTTCTGATTTCAGGAAAAAAAAAAGATACTTTCATGGTAGTGAAAGCCAGTGGATTGTAATTCTGCAGTACTCTAGCAGTACTGCAATGAACACATAATGGCTGTTAATTAACTATCCTAAATTAATTTGTGCTCTTGAAAGTAAATATACAGAGGCTGTTCACACATTTTTAGACGATGTATATTGTATTCACAAAACTAAATTACATAAAATTCTGTTTTAAATGTTCTATTTAACATCTTTTATTCTGAACTGTCTTCCGACACCGCAATTTCCAGGATAATAATGCCTTTTGAAGTGGCAGAAGAGGTATTCTATCCCATTCCTCCCGAACAGCTTTCCAGACTCCTGTTAGGGTTTTGGGACAACGTTTGGATAATGCAGTTTTTAAAATCCGAAAGCACAAAATTTCATAGGTGACACATCGGGAGATTTAGTAGGGATATCAATGAAGGGTATGGTCTTGATACCAGTTTTTTTTTTTTTTTTTTTTTTTTTTTTTTCCGATTTCTTTTAGGAAATTTACAGTGGATTTTGATGTGTGACTGCTAGCTTTGTCCTGATGGAGTCTCACAGATGGATGGCACTGTGGGTAAAGCGATGGTATTTCATTCAGAAAAATTGGCGATAAAATATGTTCCTGATAGCATTTGGAGTTAATCTTGACATTTTTTTGCACTCACTTTATTTTTAACTTGCCATTATAAGAAAAACCAGCAACAATCATGAATCCCTTAGAAAAACTTTCCTTCGATTCTTTGAACCGTGTACTTAAAATTTTTTCTCCCCTTTTATGATAATAAATGGCTCTTTTTCTGTTTCAGTCATTTAAATACACCCATGCCTCGTCTATTGTGACAATTATTTTCCATTTTTCTTTGGATCAATGTTTCTCATATAGAATTCTGCAGCTTGTCCTGCGTTCAGCTTTGGAAGAAGACGATGCACATTGCGTTTTTTCGCTTTCTTAAGATTTAAATCAACGTTTATAATTTTGTTTACAGTGGACACCGAGCATTTTAATGATTTTGCAACTGTCCTTTGACTAGGGGGATTTTATTTTAACATTAAACAACGTACCTTTGCAATAGTCGAAGATGTCCGTTTTTTCCTTAGATACTAGTTGGGAATTTTTGTCCCACTTCAGGCTCCAATTTGACGTTTGTTTCCTTTCTTGTTGATGATATTACTTATCGACGCATTAAATATCACAAAACCACGACTCTCATATCGTTTTTGGATAACGGAGTATGTATATTTCTCTTCGGAAAGAGCGTAAATGTAGCCTCCGAATCACTGCTTTGTTAAATTTGCTATTTTGAATAAAAACACAACTTTCAAGCCACAGACGATAATTTTAGCTTTTAAAAAGATAGTACAATTGCAATTACTTCTTTTGCAGCAAACGAATTTTTATTACAGCTTACCAAAATCGTCTAAAAAATGTGCGAACAGCCTTTGTAGTACACGTCTCTCAGATGTATACGTTTATTTTTTCACATTCTTGCTTGTGTAATTTTTGAACTATTTATTTGTAATTAAAATTTAGGATTTCGATTTCAAGCGTATAAGTAAGCATGCAGAAGGACATGAAAATTTACCATTGCTTAATTAATCTTAATTACAGTTGGAAAGATGTTTAATGCAATTTGCATTTGAATCCTGAAATCTTCAGTCAGAATAAAATCGAAGTAAGAAAGGTTCGCGTACAGATGTTGCGACTAAATACATTGAGAGGATTTTCGTGTCAAAGAGAGTTTTCTCTACAACCCGATATGTCATAAACATCTGATGTCAGTCTTGAGATATTAACCAAACACGGACATTTCTTTTCCTCTCAAGATTATTTCATGACGAAAAAGAACCGAGGATATTGATCAGGCTGAGAAAAGCTTATATCTGTACCAAGAGGTTACTGCAGAGAGAAATACACTTTTTTTCCCTATAATACCTCCGAATATTCCAAATAAATATATAAATATATTATTTTGAGATAATTGTTTTAAAAAAATTTCTAGTAACAGACTTTTTGCTGAGCACATATTTTCTTCTTCCTTTACGCGTGCCTTCACGGTGTAATTGGAAGCATACCCGAAGCGTGTTCGAAAGGTCCAGGGTTGGAGATCCGGCGAGGGCGCTGCATATTTTTCACATTTCCTGCATTTTTTTAACCTAATCACTCTACAAGTGACACCCGAACTAAAAGGTGGTAGGCGATAATTAGGATTTGGTTATTGGGTCGCCTAATCAACAATTGCCATTTAAAAGGGGGTGTATATGTTACTGTGAAAGATCGAAATTGGAGAACGTCGACTTTCACCGGAGAATGTCAAGATTCACCAAATACGTCGGTGAAAGATCGAATATTGCATTACATTCTTGTACATTCGGACCCTCACCGGTGTATGTCGACAATCACCAGTATGCTCTGATGTAGGTCGAAAAGAGAGGAGTATATGTACACACTGTCATTGCAAAAGGAAGTGTTCCACAAATTAATGCAATTGTTTACAACTGCATTTATTTGTGGAACACTTCCTTGCTTTTAAGCAGCCTTGAGCCTTTTCCTTGTGAAAAAGCAAGGGCTTCTTGTGCAATTCAAACTGTAATAATAGTTTAAGTTGTTGCAATAAACAAGATTTGAATCACATAATTTAGTAATTATTGGATTGAACTGGATTATTCAATTATGGCAAAGCACAAGAGGGCTACCTGCCTAAAGGGAGGGATGCCTTCGTGAAGGTGTGTGTGTGTGTGTGTCATTATGGCAAAGCATCGAGGGCTATCTGCCTAAGGGGAGGGATGCCTTCGTGGAGGACTTTCTAAGGGAATCTGGCTCGTATACACTTTACACATGGGGAAAACCACGAAAACGCCCATGCAGCCAGCCCGTTCGCGGGATTCGAACCTCGGACCGAACTACCACTGTTCAGCGTCTTTACCACTCGGCCGCTGGTGGGCCCCATAATTTAATAAGTTTTTAACTTCTATTATTTTCCTTTCTCAGTTTGAATGTACTGTGTATATTAAGTTCTTATGTTTATAAGTTGTTATTTTAAGTCTCAAGTGCGTTTTTTTCGAGACTGAATTACGGAGAAGAAAATATAATATTCTTATATGTTCAGCATTCACCATTAGTACATGGTGAATGCCGACATTTACCGGTGTAAGTCAGAAATAAGAGTATTTGGAAAACATTTCGGACATACACCAAGCGACTATGTGAATGTTGACATTCACCGGTGAAAGTCGACATTCTGCAGATTTCGGTGTTTCAACGTAACACAAGCTATTTTCTCCCTCCTTTCCATTCGAAAGCATACTCGATGCGTATTCGGGAAGTTCGGAGTTCGGACCCCGGCGAAGGCACTGCACGTTCTTCACGTCTCCTGTTTCGAAATAACCTAATGACTCTACAAGCTAAATAAAATCCTTTTTTCTCACATGCGTGGCCAATGAGTACTTTATTTTATGCTTAAATTTTTCTTTCTTTCCTCGTTTACTGAAATTAGGAAAAGTGTGTCTGCTTTCAAAGACCTTAAGTATGCTTCCAAAAGGACTGTGCGATATCTGCTGCAGACTGCGTGTCTCCTAGGGCTTGGCCCTCGTAAGTTTTAAATTGAAAAGTAAGTATCTCCTTCAATCTGAATGAGAGAGTTAAAGTTGAGACTTTCTTTCTTTCCACCGACAGCGAGGCAGCCGGTCCACTAGGTAGTTAAGTTAGCATATCGACCAGGTAGCCCCGCTGACGGAAAAAACTTGATCAACTTAACACACTTATATATACATATTGTCCTCAAGACGAGTGCTGGGGGCAGTGCAAACAAATGCTGGAGGAGACGATAGTGCAGTGATGGAAGAAAGGTGCATTGCGGGTGAGAAGAACAATTTCAGTTACATATTTACAGAGTTATGGATAGGTGGTTACAAAAGGCATCCACAACGTGAACAATAAATGAGTACAGTGCAATATATGAGCAATTAACAAAGTGGCTGATAAACAGTATAAGTAATATCTAAAATAGGGCTAAATACTAAATAGCAATACTAAAAATAATAAGAAGTAAAATACTAAAAAGCGAAATAATACATAAAATAAAAAAAGGCAAAACAGTGAAAACAATACATAAAATATAGCAAAGTACATAATTCAAGATTCAGAAGGCAGAGTTTACAGTTTAAGGAGATAAGTATATACAGGGAATAAGAAAAGCCGAGTAAGCTAACTTACGATAAAATTAGTTCATTACAGGTACAGAGAATACAGGGGTTGTGCTGGTGACGAGGATGGCAGCTGAGAATAACTCCAGCCTGTCTGAGATTTTGCGTGCAATGTTTATGCAATCGCATATGCGTTTCAATGCATTGCGATTTATCAAAGTAGCTTCGGCTCATGCATGGATGTGGTTTGCTACTGGTTGCCTAAGATGATATTTGGCTGTCTCTCTGCAAGCGAACAGTGGTCAGGATCTCCTACCATCCCGCATAGGTGTCCGCCGATAACATCGCGGCAAAAACATCGCAGACGAAAACGTCGCGGAGAAAACAACGCAAGGCGAAAACGTCGTGCTACAAAACATCGTAAGAGAAAACATCGCAGTTCTAAAACATCGTGGTACAAAACATCGCCGTCGAAAATAAAGCGGTTCAAAAACTTCGCAGTTTAAAAACATCGTCGTCGAAAATATCGTGGTAAAAAATAAAGTATCTACAAATCATCGCATGACGATAACATCGCAAATATACTTTTTTTCAGGTTTTAATAATTGTAAATGGATATTCCCATAATGATTTGTGAACGCAAGGTGTAAAGAAGGATAATTTTTAATTTCACATTTTTTTATTAACTAATGAATTTTTGCTGAATAAGTAAGAAGGAAACTTAAGCATAGAAAATTAAATGCAACTTATAGATTATACTTTTCATGAAAAATTACCAGTAAAACTTTATAAAAAATTATTTATTAATGGCCTTTGTTAGTTAACAATGTCGGTTTAAAATTCTATTAAGTGCTATAAGTTGCATTAATTTTCTATGCTTAAGTTTCCTTTTTATTTTCTCAGCTAAAATTTATTAATTAATAAAAAATATGGAAGTAAAAATTATCCTTCTTTCCATCTTGCGCTCACAAATCATTATGGGAATATCCATTTACAGTTATTAAAGCATGTCTGTAAAAAGCATGTCTGCGATGTTATCGTCATGCGATGATTTGTAAATACTTTAATTTTTACCACGATATTTTCGACGACGATGTTTTTAAACTGCGAAGTTTTTGAACCGCTTTATTTTGGACGACGATGTTTTGTACCACGATGCTTTAGAACTGCGATGTTTTCTCTTTGCGATGTTTTCTCCAGCGATGTTTTGTAGCACGACGTTTTCGCCTTGCGTTGTTTTCTCCGCGACGTTTCCGTCTGCGATGTTTTTGCCGCGATGTTTTCGGCTGTAATCTCTAGCATAAGCAATGGTCGTTTTCGCGTCGTCTGAAACGATGCAGGTAAGTCATGAAGGGACCATGTCCTGTTAGAAACTGAGTGAAGTGAGAAAGGTTGAGACTGGTTTTCAAAGGACAAGGTTGAAGATTTAGTGTGAAGAGTTTATGCAACTTACAGTTTTGTAGACGTGAATGCAAGTAATTGTACGCCTTGCATTATAAGGTATTTCTCCCGTCTTCCTAGCGTGCCTTCGTGGTGTAGTGGTTCTGCACCCTGGGCCGGTATTCCAGAGGTCGGCGGTACGATTCCCGACGAAGGCGTTGTTAATTCTTCATCTTTACTACTTCCAAAAATCCTAATATCTTTACAGTATCAAAGAAAAGAAAAAAAAGGGGGGACGGATTTATGTCGCCAGTTCTATTGGGCCGATTGACGAAACTTAACTTGCGTTTTCCATGGTTCGAAAGCGCGACTTAGTATATACATTAGATTTATATATAGCAATTTTTCTAATATAAAAATTCTGACACAAAATCGGACTTTTTCTGAAATCGCATACCAATTTCGATTCTACGACTCAAATTATGTCAAAGTACCAAGTTTCATAAAAAATCTCACGGGTAGTTTTTAAAAAATTAGTTCTTAAAATTTTAGTTCCTTCATGTTAATTGAATTTGGTTTATGTTTATTAATATCTGTTTTCTCATTAAACTTACTTGATTGCTTCTTTCTGATTTCGAAGTTTAGGTTCAATCCAAATAAAATTCCCGGAAATTTTCTAGTTTATTTTTTAGTTACTTTTATAAGTTTTTCGAAAGCATTTTTGAATTATACTGTACAACATTTTTAAATTTCAGTGTAAGTTTCTCACCAAATTTTACAAAATTTAATATTGGGACATAATTTGCGTCGCAGAATTGAAATATGGAAAAAAAATCGTCAAATGAAAAAAAAAAAATATGTCATTTCAGAAAAAGTTCGATTTTGTGTCGAAATATCAAATAATTAGAACAACGCTACCAAATAATTAAAACAACGCTATATATAAATCTAATACATATCCTAAGTCGCACTTTCGAAGCACGAAAAATGGAAATTAAGTTTCGCCAATCGGCCAAGTAGAACGAGAGATATAGAATTCCTCCCTTTTTACGTCCTTGTGAAGTAAAGGTAGTATTGTAATCAAGAAAAATTCCGGATACCATGTTTCAATGAAAATATCCATTTTGATTGCTATCGAATGCAATTTAACTACGTTTTTGCGTGACATCTGTACGTAAGGACAAAATAGAGAAAACGTTTTCCCCAAACGAATTATAAAACTGATTTGAAATGGATTCAGAAGAGAATTTTTCGGGGTGTTTGTTACGTATGTATGTGCCTTGCATAAGTCAAAAACGAGTAGCCTCAGAACCTTGAAATTTTGTGTATAGGACTGCTATAACATGTTGTGCATCTTCCTTTTTTGGTTGCAATCGGCAGCACAAAATATATATATATATTTTTTTCCACTCTGTTACTAGGCTCACTGAGCTCAGTTTTATATTCTTACATGTTGGAAACACGTGCACTTTAGCTTTCAAAATCATCGAATTATGTTGTTATTATCTTCCTGTTAAGGATTTTATGCCTTAGTTAATCTGCATGCAATAGTTATAGAATTACCAATAATTTAAAAGTTTTTTAAGTGCAGTTAAGCCTAATTTTTTTTCTTATAGCAGCCATATTTGTTTACATTTGAAAATTAGCTGTGTAGTGAATTAAGTCTTTCTGCACCTTCAATGTCTTTTTGCCGAGTGGGGCCAAAAGGAAACTTAGTTTTGTACACCAAAAAAAATCTGTCTTCTTCCCTGCTGGCTGAATTGCTTGTTTTTAAGTAGATTTTTAATTGTAAAAAATTTATTTTTTTAAACGTTTTAACTGTATCTGGTGTTTAATGTGAAAGTAGTTACAATAATGAAGATTTAAGAATTGTAAATAAAAGAACCCCCCCATAATAATAAATTAAATACAGGTAAAAAGCAATTTTAAATGAGCATGTATTATGATTAAAGCTCAAATGATTTTAAGGACACAAGTCATTCTTATTCGAAAGAGAAAAAAAAAAGAATGGAAAGGCAGACAAAGTAGTAACATGTTTATAAGAAAATGACTAAGAGGAGTAAATAGAAAACGAATGTAGCACCACCTATCGCGGAAAACAGAAATGAAATATGAAAAATCTCGGGTATTATTTATTCAGTTGGCAAGAAAATAATTTCGCTGTGCTAAAATAGAAGTACTTTCAGGTTACTATAGAAAGAAATTCCGCATATTTTTGCTTACAACTCTTGGTTTTCCGTCAATTTTAATATGGGGTGCAAAAATATACATTTTACTTTTTTATTTTCATAAAGGCAAGAAAGCGGCTGAGGTTCACAAAGTGTTATGGGAAGTTTATGGTGTTCATTGCTTAACAGAACCTATATGTCAGAATTGGTTTAAAAATTTAGTTCTGAATGGAGATTTTTCTATTGAAGATGATCATCATTCTGGTCGACCATCTCAAATAGGTGGTGACAATGTTAAAGCCATAATTGAATCAAATCGTCATATAATAATGCGATAGACTACAAAAAAAAGTTAAATGTATCACTCACAACAATTGAAAATCACATAGGATGTCTTGGGTACGTTAAGAAGCTCGCTATTTCGGTTCCGCATGAATTCAAAGAAATTCACTTAACACAATAAATCAATATTTTCGACACGCATTTCAAACGTCGGAAAAGGTCATGCTGTCAATTTGATGGAATTACAAAGGTGTTGTGTAATTTGAGCTGCTTCGAAGCAACAGAACGATCAGATTAGATGTTTAGGGCCAATAATTTATAAAATCGGAAGAAGCAATCAAAGAGAAAAGGCCAGAATTGGCAATTCGCAAAGGAATCGTGTTCCACCAGGATAATGCGAGGCTTCACACATGTTCAGTTTTATAGAATTTTAACGCCAACTGTTTTGAGTTCTAATTGGACTGGATTGGATTATTCAATTATGGCAAAGCACACGAGGGCTATCTGCCTGAAGGAAGGGATGCCTTCGTGGAGGACTTTCTAAGGGAAACTGACTCGTATACACGTTACACATGGGGAAAACCACGAAAACGCCCATGCAGCCAGCCCGTTCGCGGGATTCGAACCTCAGACCGAACTACCAATGTTCAGCGTCTTTACCGCTCGGCCGCTGGTGGGCCTGAGTTCTAATTGATGTGTGGTGGTGTATTTAATTATGGCAAAGCACACTAGGGCTATCTGCCTAAGGGGAGGGATGCCTTCGTGGAGGGCTTTCTAAGGGAAACTGGCTCGTATACACGTTACACATGGGGAAAACCACGAAAACGCCCATGCAGCCAGCCCGTTCGCGGGATTCGAACCTCAGACCGAACTACCAGTGTTCAGCGTCTTTACCGCTCGGCCGCTGGTGGGCCTGAGGCGCTGGTGATTGAAGAAATAAAGCAATGTAATGCAATCCAAAGTCTCGTTCTTAAGAGAGGTAAAAGAAAAACTGAAAATACCTTCCGTTAGAGACTAATCCATGTTATATGATTCTTGTATAACGGTGTTAATCTAAATTGATTTACTGTTGTAACTGTTAATTAACCGATGCAATGCATTGAGAATCGAAACTAACTCATTCGGAATTAATTTAATCCTGAGCACAACGTACTGGCTTTCTGCACGTCGGCGTAAACAGACTGCTGCTTGCTGCTTCTCTTCTTACCTCAAAGGTGTATCAGTATCAGTATCAGTAGCGGGCGCAGCCCGACCGCCTAACCAAACAAGTTGGTCTTATGGTCATGACAGGCCATGCCCGTTTCAACAAATGAAAAAATGAAACATAAAATATCTAAATGAGAATAATCATGTGTAAATAATAATTATAAGCACAAAAGTGAAGAAAAGTAACAAATACAAACATTTAGACAAGAGCAGACACTAAAGACAAAAACAAAAAAAAAACGAATAACAAACACAAACAATGGTAACAACAAATTATTAAAATATACCAATTAGTGATGGCAATAAAATGCAAATATCATACACTGATTCCCACTGTCCGGCGCTCACCGTCAATAAATTTCATCACAGATTTACATAATTGTGCGAAATCTTTATAGCATAAAAAGAGATTTTCAAAATCAATATTTTTATTGTTTCTTAAGCCATCAAAGTAGGGACAGACCTCGAGGAAATGCTTAGCATCACCAAACAGATCACATAGTTTACATTTATCGTCGTTCTGTATTTTAAACCTAGCGAAGTATCCCGGAAAACACCCATGTCCGGTCAGAAACTGGTTAACTTCAAAATCATTAAAGATAATTTTTTTTTTCTCTAATCAGTTCTAAATGTTTCAAATAGCGACTTTTCCTTTTAGAAGAATTCCATTGTAACTTCCATTGCTTAAAATAAAACGAATAAATAACTTTAGTTGCTATTTTTTTTTAACCCTGAACATAAGGCGTCCCCGAAACACTCCCTATGGCAGCCTCTTTTGCGAGCACGTCCGCTCTCTCATTACCGTATATTCCGATATGGGCTTTAACCCAACCAAACTTAATACTAAAGGATAAGGATAGTTTTTGGAAAAGATCTTTAATATCGATAATCAGACCATTATTATTTTCTGCATTATAAAGTGCATTTAAACCAGACATGCAATCTGTAAAAATATAGAAGTTAGAATTTCTTGCAAAATTACTTTAAAATATCCATTTAAGGGCATAGAGGAAGGCGATGAGCTCGGCTTGATAAATAGAGTTATATTTTTCAAGGCCCAATTTATAGTGATAGATCTCAGTATTAAAATAATATACAACAAAAGCCGAACCCACCCCGCCCTCATAACCCGATCCATGAGTAAAAATTTGGTATTCCGTTAAATCATAAATATTATAATTGATAGAAATACGGTTTGCGGGATGGATCACATGTAAATTAAAGACAGAAAATGAGTCAGCAAAAACTGGGATTTCATCATAGTTAAATAAGTCCGAAATATTGTTTCTTAATATAGTTTTATCATAATAAAACTTGTAGATTATCGAGAGAGGCGGAGTGCTCGCCAGGACGCAAAGCACCTTACTCGAGACTGTGTGGAAACAACGGGTGAGCTCGAGAAGCCAGCTCCGCTGAATGGAATTGAGTTTCGTACGTAAGTGTAGTAACCTCAAAGGTGTCCAAAATATAAACGCTTTGAAGAAGGCACGAATTAAAATGTTAAGTTATTTGTAGCCGCAACATATTTCTTAAAATGAAAATGAGGCTAATCTTTGGATTATGGTAACAGGGAGTTTGACGACATTTTGTAAGGCGATAAAGGTTACTAGCTAGGACTTAAACAGTGTACATGGATAAAGTCAAGAGTGTGGGCAATACCATTTTTGTGCAATTCTGAGATGTTTTTTTAAGTGAAAATAGGTCGACGTGTACATGGATGATACCGTGTATGTGCAATTCTTAAAAACGCGGCAAGCAGTTTGCGATTCTGCACTTTCTCCCAATTTCGCACCTAATCTTCGTCATGATTAAGCGCTTTTGTTCCATAAAAGTTCTAGCATAAGCGTAATTCGGCTAGCAGATTGTTGAAAAAAAATGCTGAGTTAAAAAAAAAACATGCCTTCACAATGGCGTCCAAACAGAAACTGGCAGGTTGCTGTAGCAGGGTTGGTCTCCAAATTCTCTCCAAAAAGTCGCCAAGTTACCATAATCCAAAGATTAACAAAAAATGGCTATTTATTCTGCTTCGGTTGCCAAATTGCTGTTTATTATGGATCAACAATTTAAGCCATCAATATTTCTGTAACATCATAAAATCTGCTTCATTATAACGTTTTCTATTCATTATGGATTGATAGTATCTTCAGCACAAGCGAAAGGCAGTAGCATTTCTACATGTACGCTATCAATACATCTTTGCATCCAAGTCTACTGCCATTACATACATGTATGAGGAAAAAAATCTTAAATAAAAGCTCTAAAACGTTCTCAGAAAACAAAAGTATAAAACACATAAAAATGGGTAAGTTTCTTTTTTTTTTTTAATTTTAAAATAAGAAACAAAAAAGGAATTAAATTAACATAGCATTGATTTCAGAATAGAGATATATTCGGGGTTGACACATACCAGAAAAATATACCATTATATTATTTTCCATTCTCGAAATTTTTAAAAAATTATTGTCTATAAACTTTACTGTCTCGCATAATTTCGAAAACATAGCTTTTAATTAATCAAGATTTTCTTAAATACCTGTTCCCCGCTGATCAGAGCGTGCTTAAAACAATATTTATTATTATATTTAACTTTTATATTTTTCTGTTTTATCACCTCTTTGTGTTAAAAATGTTTCATGGCTAGAATTTCAATGGAATAATTTTATTCGGATTGTTTCTTGTAAAAAAAGTTACCTGGTTAAAAAAAGGTTACCTATTTAAATTTTTTGTTGAAAACATTTTAGAGCTTTTATTAAAAAATGGTGCTCATTAATTGATTTATTTTGTTGTTTCAGCATAAATTATCTTTTCTTTGGAATTTCGCATATAAAAATTATCTTAATCCCTTATGCATACAGACATATATATATGTATATGTGATGTACCAGCTTTTGTGAGGAATAAATAGATTGTTGAAGAATCATAAATGTAGTCGTTGCTTAAATTATCTGACGATAAGTTTAAAAAACATGATCCATTTATTATTGGTCAGGAGAAATAGCAGTTACAAAATCAGATATCCGGAGTAAATAAAAAAGAACTACTAATAACATTTTTTATGAAGTTTACTGCATCGTGACATTTAAGAAAAAGCCCCGATATTCTTTTGCGAGTCCTTTTATAGCCTCTGGAAAGGCAGAGCATCCAAGAAATGACGTCAGCCTCGTCAGCCAATCCAGTTCGCTTTAAATATTTCGAGAACATTCTAAAACTGTACGTGTACACAAAGGCGGGAAAAACAACTTGACTACGGGGCTGTGGATTTAATTCCACGTACTTTCAAATAAGAGAACGTCGCCATTAAAAATGAAAAGAACATACAGTTAGAATTTTAAGTATTTTTTACTATGGAATTTTATTATTACATATATATATAAAGAAATATAATAGGCTAAAAATTAGAATTAAATAAAAATTTAAACCCTTCTTACGCTATAGCTGCAGGATTGAAGTAGAATAAGCATAAAGCATCTAAATTTATTATTAAATTGGAATAAAAGCAAGGCAGTTTCTCTATAATATAATAATTGCAACCGTGCGTAAGAGGTACACAATATCAAAACAAATCCAATAAAAGAAAGAATTCATAGTAGAACAAACTCGAAAAATAAAAGTGCGAGAGAAAATATACAAAATTATACAAATCAAAATTAATCCCCTTTTCATTGAAACTCCAATGCAGAACTCATTAGGGGGGGAATGAATTATAGCTTTGTAAACGTTTCGTTCTCCTGGTCATTTTAAGATTAAAAATGTAAAAAGACGTCATCAAATTTTTATGAAAGACTTTAAAATTTGTATGAAACTGAAAACTCGAATCTCAAATGTACCTGAATTTTCCCTACACATTTTTGAAACACTTGTAAAAAAGTATGAAACATAACAGTGTGCCAAAATGGCAATTAAAAAACCACAGAACTTTACATTATGTACATTGAAATTTAAAAAAAAATATTGGTCTAAAAACGATATATCCGAAATGTGTGTGTGAGAGAGAGATAAAAAATATAAAATCAAACTTCTAATTTTAACTGGTAATAGCCTCTTGATTCTTCATTTTAATTTGGGAAACTCCCCTCTCTATTCTGAAAATAGCAATTATATGTAATAACTTCGTCTGCACTGCATCATTTCTAGATTAATACATATCATATGATTTTTATATAACGATGGTGATGTTAAGGTTTCGTGAACTCAAAACAGCCAAAAATAGTTTTAGAGCTTATGTAATCAAAATGTATCGAAAGTGAAACTAGCTTACTCTAAATTCGGGTTTTGTCCTGAACACGTCGCACTTCACTTCTGCCACTTAGCCTAACTAAATGGCTGCGACGCTGCTTTCTTCTTATTGCAATGTTATCAAAAAATGTAAATGTTGTGTTCTAGAGCCGGCACGAAGAGTGTGCCAAATTTTGTGCTCGCGATAGATTTAATTAAATAAAAAAAATATTATTTAAATCCTCAAACGAGTCATCATTCTGTCTAAGCAATAAATCAACTCCAGGTCTATTACAGACATGTAAACATTTATATACGTATAAATAAACTATCCTTAGTTGATGCATTCCTGAACAAGAAACGTCTCTAAAGCAGAATTTGTTCGGCGTGTTGGAATAGAAACTTGCTCTCAAATGGCTAGAAGAGGATGAGTCATACAGTAGCCTTGTCAATTTGACAAAAATTCAAATTCACACAAATTTTTAACCTAACGCATATTAATCCGTTCGGGAGAGCTCTTTTGTCTTTTCTAAAGTATCAGCAAACATTTTGCTCTCTTTTTAAGTTTATACCATATTTCAAAAGTAGAAGTATTTGTTTTCACAAATTAAGGAACTACTCTGATATGAGCCCTCAAGTCGCCAAATTTCTCACCAAACATTTTTGGCGAGAAACTTCACACTGCCATACTACTATCTAAATTTGTTTTCTACATTTCGAACTTTAAGCCTAAAATGTCTCCAAAAACGTGGTTTTCGCACATGCAAAAACTGCGTTTTGAACACACGATTTAAGCTAAAAATTTAGATAGCAAAAACGTAAAGTTTCTTATCAAAAATATTTGACAAGAATGCATGTACACAACAACATGTTTTAGCTTACAAAAACATCTACGAATTGCACAATTTAGGCAACGAACGAATCTACGAACTACGCACACCTCGCTTTAATAAATTAACATAACAACAATAAATTTCAAAAAATACCATGTACACAGCGCTCTGTTTCAAAAACAACAATAACGACAGAAATTCATACTAAAGAACCAATGAACATAACATTCTACAAAATAAGAACAAGAATAAAATAAAATGCACTTACCATGCAGTAATGCTTTTTTGAACAGCAGAAATACCAATTTCATACCGCCTTTAACATGCTGCCACGTAATCACTATCGTATTTACATGACAGCCAGACACACTCCAGAAAATTCATACTATGGTTCACAAATAAATAAAATCACAAATCCCTACTTCTATCATGTACAGCCATTGAACATAATCTCCCAGACCCTCTTTCCACACCTCCAAATACTCACTACCCCTTAACAGGATGGCGACAATGATATTTCCTTTTGCCGAACTTCAATTGACATATACCATTTCATCTTTCCCTCCCATCTTCTCAGACACAAACGCGAATCAACGAGTTTCAGCGAAAGATTTTTCAATGTCAACAGGGTTGCCATAGAACACGCAATTGCGCCAAAAACCAGCAGAGAACACATATCGCCACATTTGGTGAAATTAGGGCGTATATCAGAGTTGTACTCAAATTAACAACAGTTAATGGATTGGATTATTTAATTATGGCAAAGCACACGAGGGCTATTTGCCTAAAGGGAGTGACGCCTTCGTGTAGGACTTTCTAAGGGAAACTGGCTCCTATACACGTTACACATGGGGAAAGTCACGAAAACACCCATGCAGCCAGCCCGTTCGAGGGATTCGAACCTCGGACCGAACTAGCAGTGTTCAGCGTCTTTACCGCTCGGCCGCTGGTGGACAACAGTAGCGAATGAGTTTATATCGATATCCTCTCTTGCCCAAGATGCGTCATGCTGTCTTGAAGATTAAGTATTGGTGTGTATTTAATTATGGCAAAGCACACGAGGGCTATCTGCCTAAGGGGAGGGATGCCTTTCGTGGAGGACTTTCTAAGGGAAACTGGCTCGTATACACGTTACACATGGGGAAAACCACGAAAACGCCCATGCAGCCAGCCCGTTCGCGGGATTCGAACCTCGGACCTAACTACCAGTGTTCAGCGACTTTACCGCTAGGCCGCTGGTTGGCCCTCTTGAAGATTAAGAGGATTCAGTTTAGTTAGCATTTTACCCTCGTTCATACAAAAATACATTCCTCTAGAGATTCGCACGTAAGGCACAGAAATCTTCCCTTCAGGTTTTCAATTTAATAGTATTTACATTCTTGTATTAATAACAATGTTTTTAAGCACACGTATAATTAATTAAAAGCATTAATTAAAAGTATAATTAATTAAGAGTCCAAGTTACACGCTTGCCCCCTGATTTGCAATATATTTAAGGCAACCAAACAGAAAACGCTAAAATATAAATGCAAATGCTTCTATATTTTTGAATTTCTACTAATTAATGGAGAAGAGTAAAGTTCTGAAGACAATTTTTCTTGCAATATAGACCTAATGAAGATCCTTCGCATGGTTTGAAGGAATTTTTCATTCTGTTACTTACTTTTTGAAAGCATCCGAATCCTTTCGCAACGTGATGCTGTCTCGAAATTATTAAAATATTTTATTTCAAATATTCCAGAATTTAAAATGAGCATGAGATAGCAGAGTTAAAAAGCAGCCTCAAAAACTTATCGGCGTCTTGCCTTTTGTCACGAATACGCATTACGAGAAATACTACTATAATTTATAAGACTTTTGTAAAAGAGCTAAACTCAAGCGATAAGCAACGGAGGACGTGGGCACTGTCCCTTTACCAAAAGGTTAATCGGTATAGCACCACGTCCACCTATATCTAGAGCCTAAAGAGGAATCACAAGAGGCTACGCACCAGGCGCCCAAACCCAGAGCCAAATTCAAACCGGGGGCAGTCCAACAGACCAAATGCCCACGAAAGACAGTCCCAACAACCGCCCAAGCCCCACATTTATTAAATAAAATAACAAAAGCAGACAGGGCCAAACAAGGGCGAGTTTTGACAATAAGCAAAAATTTTACAAAGGTGTAATACACACAAATATAGAATATACATAAGCTAAAGTACAGGCTGATGTTGGGCAGCCCAATAGTATACAATGAGTAAAATATAGACAGTAGAATTAGACTTAATGACAATATAACATAAAAACAGAGAACATAGTGACATCATGAATGTAAATGATTACAGCAATACACAGAGGATATACCAAAAGAAATAAAAATAAAAGAATACAATAGCCATCAGTGTCAAGTAGAACATGCGTTCCTAATGGTTCGGTTTTCCTTCAAGCATATATTAGTCTCAAAACGAGATTCTACATCGTCCAGTATAAACGGCGAATCACTTTTTAAATTGCTGCCACCAAATACTATCGCCCTGTATTATATTTAAAGAAATTCAATAATTAAGAATCTGCACGTATGTATGTTGTTCGCATTGTGAAAAACAGACAGTACCTACAGCCATTAAATTTTGAATAACGTTGTCCTCCACCAGACCATGTGCGCTTGACAGCCCTAAATTTGAATTTTGTATTTCATATTTTGTACCACTTTATTGAAATTTTGATTAACAACGATTTTAAGGGGTATCAGCAATCCCTATACCGACAATGTTAAATTGGCCATTTTCGATGTACCTTTTCTCAAAATCGTCTGTAGATACACGCTTGAAATTTTTTGTGTAATTAAAGCATACCTATCTGATTATACTGAAATGAGCTTTTGAAACATTTTGAATTTTAGAGTAATTTACAGAATCTTTGGAATCTAATCTTTGGAATATGGTAACAAGTAGTTTGGCGACATTTTGGTAAGGCGATAAAGGTTACTAGCTAGGACTTTAGCAGAGTACATGGATAAAGTTAAGAGTGTGCGCAATACCATTTTTGTGCAATTCTGGGATGTTGTATTAAGTGAAAATAGGTCGACGTGTACATGGATACCGTGTATGTGCAATTCTAAAAAACGCGGCAAGCAGTGGGCGATTCTGCACTTTCTCCTAATTTAGCACCTAATCTTCGTCATGATTAAGCGCTTTTGTTCCATAAAAGTTCTAGCATAAGCGTAATTCGGCTAGCAGATTGTTGGGGAAAAATGTTGAGTGTAAAAAAAAAAAGCCTTTACTTTGAGAAAACAAAATGACGCTAAATACAAGGTTGTTTTTACGATTTTGATTGTCACATTAGCGTGTTTATCTTCTATTCTAGTCTAACTAGCAGGTTGCTGTAGCAGGGTTGGTGGCCAAATTTTCGCCAAAAAATCGCCAAGTTACTATAGTAGGTATAGTACTATTTAGCACTTTTCTTACACAAAAATTTTTAAAGATTTTTTTTTCTAAGTTTATCACAAAAAGCCGATTTCAATAAATATTAGGAAACCTAATAAATGAGCCATAAAAATGTTAGATACCTGCGAGGAGTAGTTCCTGAGAAAAGGTACATCGAATATAAAAATCCATGTTTGGAGAAAAACACGTTTTTATGTAAAAATCCTCATTGATCAAAGCAGTCGATAACAAATTAAAACTAGATTTCTTACAGTTCTAAATTTCATAGAGATTAAAGAATGGTATTTTTAGAAAGATAAACGTGTAGAGAATTTGAAAATGCAAAAATCCGAAATCACAATTTTTTGAAGATTTTATGGTTCCGACACAGAATAGAGACACGAGTTCCGACACACGAGCGGCAACAATGTACGGAATAAAAATAATTTTGTCTCCAGCGCTCAAGACTGCAGGAAATTCTACAGATACGCTGTTTTAAAATATTTTGTGATTTTGCCGTTGAATAGAATTTTTGCGACATAAGTGCGGAGAACGTGATCTAGTAAATGCACTCAACACACAAAACATTGATACTAAAAAGACACAAAAAGTTGGGCAAGCCATCTTACTGAGAAAGCTAAAAATGCATAAGATGTGGAAAAAAAACTGGAAGTGGAATAAAATGCATAAGAAGTGGGAAAAAAACTGGGGGAAAAAACAGAAAATTGTGTGCCAACATTTAAACGCTGCATCGGGAATTCTGAACATATGCTGCTACGTTGCTTTTGAAATTTTTGTAATTTTATTGTTGAATTGTATATGATGTAAGTACGAAGGAAATTGTGAGTAATAATAAAGCTACCAAGAGCGAGCGTAACAGCAGAAGAGTAGACTGCGAACTCGGCAAGGTTAGGTTAGGTTATTTAATTACGGCAAAGCCTCGAGGACTATCTGCCTAAGGGGACTGATGCCTTCGTGAAGGACTTTCTAAGGGAAACTGGCTCGTATACACGTTACACATGGAGAAAACCACGAAAACACCCATGAAGCTAGCCCGTTCGCGAGATTCGAACCTCGGACCGAACTACCAGTGTTCAGCGACTTTACCGCTCGCCGCTGGTGGGCGCGAACTCGGCAAGAGAGTAAAAGATTTAAAAAGTCCTTTTGGATTTTATCGTTAAAATCTGAACTCTTTCAGATTTTTTTCAAGTTCCCATTCAATGAAGTAAGCAGTGAAGAATATATGCTGATACGTTGATATGTAGTTAACCCTTTGTTGCATCATGTCCACGCTAGTAGACAAAAGTTTAAATTTGTTTATTCTTCTGTAAATGCCTTAACAGATTCCATTCTTGTGTTTATTCATTCCATATTATTAGAACTTTCAACTGTCGATCCTAAATGGGTTTATAGCATCACTAAGTAAGGCATTGCTATTTGGAAAATGGCTGCTACTTCTCTTTCCAAGTTAGTACAATTTCTCATAGTATATAATATTGCTGACATTTTCTTATACTGCCATTTTTTATTCATAATTAGTCATTTTAGAAATTTTATTTTAAATGCCAGTTTGAGAAAATTGTTGAGTGGGTAGATAAAAATCTACCGAAAAGAGTGAATTGAAACCCAAATGGATTGCTTATCGAACCCAAACACCGCTGGACATGTTTATGTTTGGCAAGGAATTTCTAGAACATTTGGCATTTGAATCCAATAGGTACAGGTTACAAAATCGTAGCAAAATGAATTCAATCACAATAGATGAAATGAAGGTATTTTGGGGGATCTCTATGTACATGTCGGTTGTAGATTAACCATTTAGAAGATGGTAATGATCACTGCAAATAAGGCAGGAAATGATTTTAAATGCAATGACCGTAAATCGTTGGGAAGAGATTTGGATGCATGTACATATATGCATGCTGTCCACTGTAGTGAACAAACTGTAGCCATTATTTAAAACGAAATTTGAATAAAATTATTTTTTTAATTATTACTAAAGTTATTTTGAGTAAAAAAATACAAACATTTTCGTTTAACTTCTCTAGATTATTTGTATGCAACCAAGGATTAAACCATTAGAGTGATTATTGCTTTTTGATTCAACTATGTATCAATATCTACATATTGTTAGCAATTTCCACAGTCTACCGCCAGATGGTGTCATGATATTATAAGCATTTATAGTAATAAAAAAACGAGAGAGAAGGAATGTAAAAACGGCGATAGATGATATTAATTACTCATGCACTTTTTAAAAGAGCAGTAGAATAAAGTATTATAATGATGTTTGTTGTGAACTTCTGTCCTGTTAAATAAGAACGTAAAATCAAGAAGATACACATGGTAAATGTAAGAGAAAAATCCTGACGCCAACAATATTTAGCTATGAAAAAATATTTTTAAAATTTCGTAAATAAGAAGTAAACTTTCAGACGCTTATTCAAGAAAACCATAAATTAGCAACAAATTTTGATTATCATATTTTTGTTACATTAAAACTGGTATGGGAGTAGTTGATGTTCAAAACAGAAAAAACAGTAACTTACATTTGAAATTGAATTAAATTGTAAATCTAGCCATTTGGAAAGCATATTTGAAATTATTTAAGCATGTCACAATTTTTTAACATTAAATTATTTAAGTTTTGTTAATATATTATGAGTACTATACTTTCAGCACTAATTCAAAATCGGATGGTTGAGATAAACGACCAAGAAATAAATAAATTTTCCTTCTATTATTTGAAGTGGCCGCCGTGCTATTTATAAAACCGTTAACGGCCATGTTCACAGTTAGAAATTGAGCATACATAAGCTGAACGCTATTATACCAAGGATAGATCTCAAATCTTACAGAATAATGTGAATGTTTAAGCTTACAAATTGCTCTGCGTAAAGGATTGGATTATTCAGTTATGGCAAAGCACACAAGGGCTATCTGCCTAAAGCCTTTCGTGGGACTTTCCAGGGGAAAGTGGCTCGTATACACGTTACACATGGGGAAAACCACGAAAACGCCCATGCAGTCAGCCTGTTCGCCGGATTCGAACCTCGGACCGAACTACCAGTGTTCAGCGACTTTACCGCTCGGCCGCTGGTGGGCTGCTCTGCGTAAAGGAAAATGTTTCTCCTGTTAGTGGTGAATTTAGAGAAATAATTGTTTTAAGTCTAGATATGATCTTCATATGTAAGTCTTCACTTTATTTGCATGTAAAAAAACTAATCAGTTTTTTATTCAAGACCAAGATAAGGTGACAGTTTAAAACAATTTTTATATCTCGATTGCAATTCCCTCGCACACGCGCTGATTTATCACACTTTCTTCAAATCGTTTCAGAGAAATGCATGTGTATTAAAATTAAACTCATCTTAAGCGAATTACATCTATGTCTAGAATGCACACAGAAGGATGTAAAAGACTCTTTTATTAAGAACTCCAAATAAATGAACAGAAGGCACTTCTTGTGCTTACAAAACCAGCCAGTATAAATGGCGTAACTCAAAAATAAAGCATTCCAAATGTAAGCTACATTTAGCCGAAAGCTAAGCAGAGCTGATTGATGCGCAAGTGGCTCAAACCTGTACCGGGATGGCAAGAATAAAGTAAAGCTGAAGACATACTACTAACATAGAATATCGACTAGCAACGTAGCTTTTGAAAGGCGGAATACGCTCTGTCTAAGCAATCTCAAACCTCCCTTTAAATACTATATCTTTCTACCTCATTTGAGTAGAAGGGGGCTAGAAATTTATATTCTGCCCGGAAAATGGGAAACAAAAGACATAGCAAAGCAAATTAACGTTAAATAACTAGTACCTCACAAATGTTTATAAGTAATTACATTAATATTAAAGTGTGAAATTATCAGTGGGCTTAAAATGGTCCTTTCTATTCAGTAACTGTCTTGTTTCATTCACAGTCGCATTTAGATCATATAATTGCAACTCATGAATGATTCTGGGAACTACTCTGATATGCGCCCTCAAGTCGCCAAATATTTTTGGCAAGAAACTTTACGCTGCCATATTACTATCTAAATTTTTTGTCTACATTTCGAACTTTAAGCCTAAAATGTCTCCAAAAACACGGTTTTCGCACATGCAAAAACTACGTTTTGAACACACGATTTAAAATCCGAAACAAAAACAAAAAACTTAGATAGCAAAAACGTAAAGTTTCTAACCAAAAATATTTGACAAGAATTCATGTACACAGCGACATGTTTTAACTTAAAAAAACATCTACGAATGGCACACTGTAGGTAACGAACGAATCTACGAACTACGCACACCTCGCTTTAATACATTAACATAACAACAATAAATTTCAAAGAATATCATGTACACAGAGTTCTGTTTCAACTTTAAAAAACATCTACGAATTGCACAATCTACACTAAAAACAAATCAAGAATATAAACTAAAATAAATTTCAGACAATTCAAAAAACAACAATAAAAACGGAAATTCATACCAAAAACAATGAATATAACATTCTACAAAATAAAAACAATAAAATAAAATGCACTTACCATAATGAAAGCTTCTTTTAAAAGCAGAAATATCTTTCCCCCCTATCTTCTCAGATACAGAGCATGCAAAGTCCAAAATACATTCGTTAATAAAATTTCGCCAGTCACACAACGTCTGTGAAGAAAACTTCCACGATTTTGCTATATCACATGCCTTCCTACGATTCAAAATTTCGAAAGTAACAATAAAAACTTCCTCCAACGTTAACTTGCTACACGAAAACCAAGATCCAAACCTTAAACTCCGCCGACACCCACATACTTTATTAGCAACAATTTTACTTTTACTGCAAACCCACACAAGTCTATCAGAAACACCATTTTTCGTCTGAGTTCCCATATCAGCTCCGCATTTCGGACACGTCAAACTCCGTTTTAAAAGTCCCGACTCCCACAGAAATTCTAAAAATACACTACGATCCCCATATATACATCCGTGAACAAAAGACTCGTTAACAACTCCAACATCGTACCTTTTCATACTAAATTTACTCTGCACATAATCTAAAATACGCGGCTGAAACCTTCCCACCACGTCTGTCTTTCATCGCAACACAGGCCATTTCAAACACAAACGCGACACGAACCAACTAGCAATTAAGAAACTACTTCACCAAAAGACTTTTCAACGTCGACATGGTTGCCACACAACACGCAATCGCGCCAAAAACCAGCGCAAAACACATATCGTCACATTTGGTGAAATTAGGGAGTTTATCAGAGTTGTACCAAATTTTCATTATCCCGATTAACTTGCACGAGGGCCTGTAAGGAGAGCTTAGGTCGCAGCCCGGTCCTTCTCGCAAAGCATAGTTTGCCCTATGACCCTATACGGGCTACGCCAGTTCACAGACCACAAACGAGGGCAACTAGCGGCCCAGACACGTCCCAACTAGCTTACAAAGAAAATTATGCAGCCAAAAAAAAATTAAAACTAAGCACCGAGAAACCAGGCCCCGTGTCCGAGTAACAAAAAAAGTTAGAATAGAAAGCAGAGAACACTTCTTTCTTCTTGCTAATTAAATATTCAAAACTCTTACAGAAAATATTTGGTACTATTCGGTTTTGAGGGCCGTAAAAAATCGCCAAACTATTGTTGATGCCAGTGCTGCCAAAAATAATTGCGGCAATCCTAACACAAGAAAGGAAGTATAATAGTAAACATCTAAGATTGGTGTTTTAATTTAGATGAAAGGTTCATTTCATATAATACTTTTTTATTATTATAATTTATATGAAAAAGGCTAAAAGAGTAAATAACTATTTCAGATCATTATTATAATTTATATAAAAATTGCTAAACATAACTGAATGGATGCCTGCATCGCTATTTCGCTACCGACTTATCGCTAAAGCATAATTTCATCTCGTTGGTTGTTCAAGCGTAATTTTCTATAATGAATGATGACTTTTCTTTGAAAATATTCTAGGTAAAATGCAGAATCGCTCACTTATTTGTTTGCCGCTTTTCACAACGGTAAAAATAATTCGATTTTTGTCAATTTTCTTTTACTTTTTAAGTGAAAATAGGTCGATGTGTACATAGATAACGCCAAGGGTGTGTGCAGTGCCATTTTTGTGCAATTCTGGGATTTTTTTTAAGTGAAAATAGGTCGATGTGCATATGGATACCGAGTATGTGCAATTCTTAAAAACGCGTCAAACAATGGGTGATTCTGCACTTTAGCCAAATTTCTATTGCCGACTTTTCTTCATTAGGCAATTCCCAAACTGTTAAATCCATCGGATATTAAAAAAGAACTTAAAGGTATTTTTCCGATTCGCCGGCGCAAATCTCGCCAAGAAGACTTTATTGGCGACAACACACAGTATACACATAAAAAATGTTAGTTCCAAGAAATTTTTATTTTGAAGGCATAAATATTTTAATATCGATTAAAATTTTATAAAAAGACGATAAATAAAGACAAAAAAAGTTGTAAAAAGACATTAATTTAAGAATGCTTTAATGATACAACAATCCCGATTCGCCGGTTCATATCACGTGACCTCGAGTGATCTCATCTCACGCAAACTACGCTACAAAAATCTAATTTTCTCAGTAATTATCTACATTAATTTCAAGTTAAATCTTAATTTGGAATGCAAGTTTAAATCATGAATTGTTTCAAATTCGTACAAATAGCTTACTCAGAAATTATGTGAAACCGCAATGCTTTACTTCAATAGTGCATTCTCATTAGAATGGATGAATTTAACCCTTGACTTTGCCCTTTTTATAGTTTCGCCTTCGGGTGAGCGGTATGATTGCATCCTAATTACCTCGAGTAACCTTCGGGCATAAAATTTAACTATCTGGTAAAAATTCTATGTAATTGTATGCCAGTATTGAAAACAACAATCAATGTGATCAGAAATGGTTGCGACTTGTTTTGAAAATGAGGAGTAAAAAGTTTACCAGCGAGAAAATTCCGTTTGGCATCGATTGTACCATTTTTGGCGACTTTATCTCTTGCACGGGCAAAATGGAAAAGTACCAATTTAAAAATTAAAGTAGTATTTCAACGGCGTCTTAGGAAATGTAGAACTATATAAACTTATGTAATGTGAAATCAGCGCGTACGCTAGATTTGGCGCGCTGTTAAACGGGCGCGTTTGCTAGATTTGGCGCTTTTGCACATGTATTTTCGCTGCAATTTTTTACGGTCCTTAAAACGGAATAGTACCAAATAGGGTATTAAATAATACAGTATATTTCTTCAATCAGAGCAAAAGCTGCAAAAAAAAAAAAAAAAAAAAAAAAACTGTAAGAACCTCCTCAAAGTTTAGACGATATATTAAAAAGAACTCGTATAAAAACTCCCCACCGCAGTCAATTGTACTACAAATTACAGAAATCTAAATCTAAATGATCTCTTATAAACTTCTTCTCTTTTATAAGGAATGGACAGTTTCTCCCAAAAGTATCATGATTAAAATCCACCTCTCAACCAAATTTTTCAAAAGCCTCTTTACAATTGATGCACTCTATATTATTACTCTGACATTCTTTTCATGGTTGCCAGAACACTTAGAACAGGACTTACAATACAATACTTCTTTAAGTGACCAAAACATAAACAATTCATAAATCTCTTCGGCTGAATAAAACGCTTAGCTGCATAAGCCCTCCAACCAAACTGTACTCGATTGCAATTCAAATCAAAATTTCCTCTTGGCATTTAAGGGAAATTTCATAAATTCTATGTGGTACACCATATTCACTTCTTTTAATACAAAAAAAAGAGAGCGTACGCACTTACCATCGCAAACACAATCCTCTTTTATTCTAGAAAAGGGCAACATCATCAACCATATCACTAACCTTATATATAATAATCTTGGGTCTAATGAATTTATTACGACGTGTTCGAACCCAACTTTACAATTGTTCATGGTCCTGAATTGCACTTTCCAGTTTAGAGGCATCCAAACCGAGTCCTTCATTTCAAAACCATGTCCCCATTCTTTCTTCTATTGGAATTTAAATTAACTAAAAATAACGGTACTTACGTATTATCGCAACCAGGTTGGCGCGATTTATAAGTTTGAGTAAAAAAGTATGAATAGAAAGAAAATGTACATTTATTAATTACAGATAATTTTTAATACAGTTTTTTTATATTATTCTGTTTTAAAATATAAAATAGCAATTAAACCCTTCCGGTTTCGAATTTCAATAAGTCGCAGAATTATTTTTTCGGCGGAAATCTTTTGGCTATTGCTTTTAGCACTGACTGAAAATCGTATTCGCCATAACCATGTACACGTCGACCTATTTTTACTTAAAAAAACATCCCAGAATTGCACAAAAATGGCATTGCGCACACTCTTGACTTTATCCATGTACACTGCTATTTTCTCATAAATTACAAAAATTTGCACGAAAATGCAGGAAAATTTTGTGACTCTTTTCCTGCATTTTCGTGCAAACTTTTGTAATTTATGAGAAAATAGCAGTGTACATGGATAAAGTCAAGAGTGTGCGCAATGCCATTTTTGTGCAATTCTGGGATGTTTTTTTAAGTAAAAATAAGTCGACGTGTACATGGTTTCCACATGCTCTTTTTCAGAACTACGTATAACACGTAGGGTTGCCGTAAGTAGGGTCGCCAAATTTGGCAATTTATGCGAATTTTGGCCTGGTTGCGTTAATACGTAAGTACCAAAATAACTTAACACCAATGTTATTGGGTTGTATCTGATTGCATAATTCATCATAAACATCAATATCATCGGTCGCAGGTTTAATAACTAACTAACTCATTTGCCTGTTCCTTCTTTTAATTTAACAGAAGAAACATTTTTACTTTCTTCATTCACCTTTCCACTGAGTTCATTTTCTATCATCTGTTTAATTTCTTCTTTAAACTCCAAAATAATTTTCCTTCGTTATTTTTCACCATTTCCATCTCCAACAATCTCAAAGAATTCCTACGGGCCTATTTTGAAACAGCATCAACCTGTTCACAGAGATCCCCAACTAATTCTCTTGGTATACGTTTAGTCTTTATTTCTTAAATAATCTTATACATTTCTTTAACAATATTAAAAATTTCCTCATCACTTTTACTCATTTTCTTTGATAAAATGGTACAATTTACAAAATACAATAAAATATAAACACTGCGGTAAAGGGATATAAATATTAGATCTAAAACATTAAAATAATAACGTCAAATTCTTAAAAGGCATGGTCGCAGAACACAAAAAACAAATACAATTCTTCTTATATACACAAATAAAATCTATAATTACTCACCAAATAATTATTTCAAATGAACTCCTCTTATCTTCAGTGAGAAATAATTTTCACAAAGATTCACCTCAAAAAATTCTAATTTTTCAAATGTTTTACCTCTCAATGATCTTTAAACCAAATTAAACAAGTAAAAATTCACTTTAAATTTCTTATATACATATAAAAAACTAAAAAAAAACCTTCAAAAGCAAAAATTCTACGCAAAATCCAATAAATTGGCCGGCGGACAGATAACCCTACTGAAAATGTACTTCAAAATATCTATTACTTCTTCCTGGTAAAGAATAAAACAATTTAACAATTTTAACAATAGGGCTAAAAGTTAAAACCATGAAGTGCAAAACCCGGCAATTTCAAATGTAAACAATTGTCCGCCATGTTAACCCTAACGTCACTTCGGAAAGTAAATTTCAAATATCTCTAAAAATACAAGCAACACTTCACTGAAATTTGATATACAGATAAATAAGCAAATAGGTAATCGTATTTAAAAGTCAAATTCAATGTACATAGTCGATGTAAAGAGAAAAAAGCAAAAAACTCACTTAGAATATGCTAATGAGCCATTCCGTATGCATCGACTTAAAGTATTGTCTTTTCTTCAAAAATACCACTTGTAATCCAATTCGAAGAAGAAATACGCACTTCAAAATCTTCATAATAATACACTTGCACGAGAAATAACACAATAATTACCCAAAAATAAGCACTTTTCACACAGCACTAGAAATCACCAAACAACATGGGCGCTGTCATGCGCAGAACCAGCACGGCTTGTAAGTAAGATATTGGGACGAAGTTCATCCGCCTGGCATTGCTGCCTTATGGTTATAGGAGCTTCTCCCGTCAAACCACAAACGACGGCGACCAGCAACCCGCCCGTGTTCACTAGCCCGGGAAATTAAAATAATAACGGCCTATAAGGTTTAGTTTAGTTTAGTTTACGAGTATGCTGCAACCCTCCTGGCCGACAATAATCGGCCTCATGGTTAACGCAGCACAACCGACGCAGACAAAGAAACAAACAAAAAAAAAATAATTGTAATAAAATAAATAAATAAAATATTTAAATATTTAAAGTCCTATTCCTATGGTAGTCTTGTTTTCATTCACAATCCTCATAATTTCTGTTGCATAGCTATTCAAGAATTTTCTTTTTTCAATTACATTTTGTTCATTTATTTTTCCAAATCTCGTCCTCACACTCTCGGTCAGTTTACATTCTTCCGTAAAATGAGCTTCATTTCCGTACTTCCCACAAGCAAAGCATTGATCATTGCCCTGGAGATTAAAACGTTTTAAATAGGCCGGGAATCTACCATGATCCGTGATAACTTGAATAGTATCTATATTATTAAATTGATCCATTTTTCTTTTTATGGTTCTTTTCATTTCTCAATTATACTTGCTTTAATTTTTCTCAAGGTAATTCTTCTGGAATCATTAATAGACTTATAAATATCACTCTCTCCCTAATGGCAAACCGCACATTGAGTTGATCAATGTTAAACGAATTTCGCTAACTGCGCATGCCCAGAATAGAATTTGGCGCAATTTTAAAAGACGATAAACACGGTATATGGTTTATATTGTCTTATCTAAGCGTAAACAGTTCGGGGTTTTAAAATTTGTTATGTTGTAAATTGCTTCATTACTTTGATTATTATTATCGATTGCAAACTACGCACATTTTCGTTTAAGAAGGATTATAAAACAGGAAATATTACAAGATATATTAACTGAATGCTTATTGATTATACTTCTAAGGAATAAAAGCAATTGAGCATTTACTATACGTTCCTTTCATATATACTGTCAAAAATTAAGGAAAAAATCTAGTTTAAATTACTGAATTAAAGTCAAATAACTGATGTTAAATTACATGTTTATGAACAAAATAAAACAGACCGAAATGAAACAGAAGCACATGCAATAAGCACAGACAAATTTCCGTAGTACTGCAATTCTAAAACAGTAAAACCAACATGACTAACAGGCTTGTGTAGGGTTGCCTCCCTTAGTCGCCAGTATTTCCTCCCACGCCAACGGTACACCACTGAGCATGCGCACTAAGCGAAATTCGTTAACATTGATCAACTCAATGTGCGGTTTGCCATTACACTCCCAGGGCAGCCTCTTTAGCAAGCATATCCGCCCTTTCATGTAAGGAATTTGTTTCTTTCTTACCACGTATATTTGTAGTGTGATTGAAAGAAAGTCAGGCTGACAACCGGAGGATCCGGCGAGGACTGATTCCGGCGAGTCTGATTTTTCCTATTTTCTGCCCGAGATAAACCTAATGTGACCATAAGCGGCATCCGAACTAAAATGTATTGAACGATCATTCTCCCAGACTTGGATTTGGCAGCCGGGTCTCGTCCTCCCCAAACACACTTTCAGTAGAGGAGAATATATAGAATTTTCTCCTTTCTTACCACGTGCCTTCGAGGTGCAATTAGAAGGGCGTTCGGCTAGCAGTCGGGAGGTCCGGCGATCGAATCCCGAAAAGTGCATTTCTGATTTTTTATATTTTCCGTTCTGAAGTAAACCTTATGACTGTGCAGATATTTGAACTTTCTGAATAACTGGGTTGTCTCTCTTCCCTTATCCAAACACGTATTTGTGTAATATCAGTAAAGGGATCTTATTTCAGTAAACATTTTACAATTAAAACAAGTAAATTATTTTATGTTATCTGTGCAAAACACGCATTTTTCAATAAAATTATATAACGAAATCATTTTGCTTGCATAGTTTCAGTGCACTTAACTAATGAAGTTTTGAGACTCGAGCCGTGTAGACCAAGGAGGTTAAAATAAATGGAGTAAGTCTCCCCTTTATGTCCTGTGCAGTGAAAATGATGCTATAAAACGTCACAGTATGACATCACAACTTATATTCGCTGCTGCCATAAGCAAACTTCTAGTCTGGTATATCATTGGAGAATTTTAGCGTTCTTAAGAGCGAGAAATGTGAACTCAGAGCACGCACGTTGCATTCCGAAAGCACGCATTATGGAGGAAGAAACCACCTTACAGTGGCAGTGGCAAATTAATAGAAGAAGGTTAAAATTAATTATCATACAATAATGTGAAGTGAAACCAATAATTTAATTACATCAAAATAAAAAAAGCAATTACTTAACGAAAAGTTTACTTCTCTTCTTCTACTTCCTTCTTACCTTCTTCTCAACAGGAAGAAGATATGTTGCTAGATTCGGAACTAAATTTTATTCACGTTTTACTCATAACCTTAACTGCGCACAACTCTAGCATACGTAAATAATCCCTTATCCCCAAGATATTTCTACGACTCCGTTCACTTAACTCAAGGGACTTCAGCAACAGCACATAATTTCAAGCAGCAAAATTACGCATAAGATATTATTAAATTAAGTGAAATGCAGAATTTTTGTCTGAAATTACGAAATTTGCTTATAAAAGATTTTTTTTAAACTTTTATTGCTTTCTGGAAGTCTTTAGAGAAAAGAACTTAATCTAATTCATACTTTCCTTGAAATTTCAGCGAAATAAATCCAGATGCTAATAAAGCGGCCTAATTAAATAGAAAATATGCATTAAAGTACGTAATACATAATTAATAAATTGATGCGTTTTAAAAGATCTCTTTAAATTTGGAGTTCAAGTATTAGTAGTTTTTTTTTTCCTTGCTGGAAATTCCATTAATAGCATATATTTGCATTTTTTTTTTACATCTACGTCGATAACTGTTTGTTTCTAATTGGAATGAGATGAATTGTGTAGCCATTACCAGAACTTTGTGTCTAATCATTTGATTATTTTACAGATTAATTTGAATAGGGGGGGAATACAATAAGTCGGCATGTTTTATCGCTAAGCATATTTCTTGCAAAGAGTAAATTTACAATATCTAAACTGTTTTTGCTGAGGCTATCAAATCATCTTCTTTCAAAATGAAACTGACTTCAGAACACTGCAGGCCATTAAATTACATTATAAGTAATTTAATGGCCTGCAGTGTTGAGGATTTGTCAGGCAAGTCAATTTCGTCATCTCAGTTTTCATTCATTCCTTTAATATTTTATATATTATCGTATTTAAATATTGTTATTATCTTTGAGGAGACATTAGTCTTGAGTGAGATTTCAGTCTCCGAACAACATTTTTCGTTAAATCACTATAAACGGCAAATCACTTTTTAAATGGTTGCCACCAAATGTTATCGTCCTCTGTTATACTAAAAGAAATTAAATAACGAAGAATCTGCCTGAAATGTATGCACTTTTCTTTCATTGTGAAAAAACAACGGTACCTACAGCCATTCAATTTTGAATAATATAGTCCTGCACTCGAACCTGGGTCTCTGGAAGGCCGAATTTTAAATTTCGAGTTTGCTTCATTATCCATTTCATATTTTGTAGAACTTTAACAATTTTTTTTATTAACAAACTCAAAGATTTCAAAGCGAGCCGTGGCAACACTGCACTGTATTATTTTTATCTCCATCGCTCGAGATTGCCTACGGGAAATATTAAAGATATGCTGTTTTCAAATATTTTGTGATTTTTCTGTTGAATTTTATGTGACGTAAGAGACAAGAACGTGATAATCAATACATAAATTAATCCTACAAAACATTACTAATAAAAAATACAATGTAAAGTCATCTTAGTAAGAAAACTGAGCATTGGTACAATTAACTGAGAAAAGACTGACCGAAAAATGGTATGCAAACACTTAACTCTGCATTGGGAGTTCTAAAAACCTATGGTGCTATGTTTCTTTTAAAATTTTTGCAATTTGGCTGTTGAATTTAATGTGGCGTAAGTGCGAAAACATTATGCTTAATAATAAAGCTAAAATGACCAAAAAAAAATTTATAGGAGTGAGTGAGTGAGTGCAACAGCAGACTGCGAGCTCAGCGACAGCTTGTAAGACTTTCACAAACCTTTTTAGGCGACCATTCAAATCTGAAAACGTTCATATTTTTTTATTAATCCAAAGGGATTTGAGTCCCGAAGGACTATTACTTTCGTTCTGGTATTTTGCGTCGGACTCCTATAAATGTCGGTTCACTTTTCAAACTGTTGCCACAAAATATTAGAGTCCTGCATTATATTTGAAGAAATAAAATAATGAAAAATCTGCATAAATGTTGGTATATTTCTCGCATTGTGATAAAATAACGGTACATAGAGCTATCTAATTTTGAATGACGTAATCCTACTGCGAATATGGGCATCTTAAAAACCTAAATTTGAAATTTGGAATTTGTTTTATTATCGATTTCATATTTTCTAAAACTTTAACGAATTTTTGAGTAACAAACTCAACGATTTCAAAGCGAGCAATAGCAACGTTGCACAAAAAAAAAAAAAAAAAAAAAAAAAAAAAACATTTTTAACTCCTACACGTCGAACTGTGTATCGGAAATTCTAAAGATAGGCTCATTTTAAAATTATTTTTGCGACATTGAACTAAGTTTTATGGTTTAAGTGCGAAGAACATGGTATTTAATAAATAAAGGTAACACACAAAACGTTACAAAAACAACCCTTTGGACGTAATTTAAAATCTGAAACATTTCAGATCTTTTTTTGATTTTTTATTATTATTTATATTATTAATTGCGTTATAAGAATGGGCAAGATGTAAAAGAGCTTTATTGAAGGCGTAATATATCTTCGAAGAACAAAACTTACACAAAGACAACTCATACAGATATATTAAGTTACAAACTAATGATTATCTAGTGTAGCCATCGTAGGCAAACATACGTATTATTACAGGATACGGTAGGAAGAAAATAAAATTTCTGATGTGGGTTTAATCATATTGGTCAGTCTGGGCATCATATGGGTCCATGTATGTTTGATATGAAGTAAAGCCAAAATTTATCTCTGGTATTAAGCGGGGCTTTCCATCATGTTTATTGGCACGCGCTGATCGTTCAAAAATGCTCATTTTACATGCAAGCCATTGCCAAATTGGCACTTATCCATACGTCTTTGGATGGAGCATAAGGCCCACCAGCGGCCGAGCGGTAAAAGTCGCTGAACACTGGTAGTTCGGTCCGAGGTACGAACGGGCTGGTTGCATGGGCGTTTTCGTGGTTTTCCCCATGTGTAACGTGTAAACGAGCCAGTTTCCCTTAAAAAGTCCTCCACGAAGGCATCTCTTCCCTTAGGCACATAGCCCTAGTGTGCTTTGCCATAATTAAATACACCACACCACACCTGATGGAGCATAACGGGACAACATACATCATTTGTGATCTCAAGAAAGAAGAGGTAGACCATAACACTAAATAAAAAATTAAAGATTCAAATGATTTTAAAGAGACATTCATTTGATTATTAATCCAAAGAGGCAATTTGCCGAGAGGGATTATTAATTTCGTTTTGGCATTTTGCGTTGATTCACTACAAGCATTGCTTATCACTTTTCAAATTGTCGACGCCCCCCCCAGCGGCCGAGCGGTAACGTCACTGAACACTGGTGGTTTGGTCCGAGGTTCGAATCCAGCGAATGGGCTGGCTGCATGGGCGTTTTCGTGGTTTTCCCCACACGTAACGTGTATACGAGGCAATTTCTCTTGGAAGGTCCTCCACGAAGGCATCTTTCCCTCAAGGCAGATAGCCCTCGAGTGCTTTGCCGTAACCTAATAAAAACAAACCAAACCAAATTGTCGCTACAAAATAATCTGTGTTGTATTTAAAGAAATTAAATAAGGAAGAATCTGCATAAATGTAAGGATGTTTTTCGCACTGTGATAAAACAACGGTACCTAGAGCTATCCAATTTTAAATAGCGTAATCCTCCTGCGAATATGAGCATCTAAAAGCCAAAATTTGAAATTTGTTTTATTATCGATTTCATATTTTGTAAAACTTTAACGAATTTTTTATTAACAATTTCAAGGATTTTAAAGCGAGCAGTGTCAACGAGACTGTGTATCGGAAATTCTAAAGATATTCTCATTTTAAAATTATTTATCCATATTGCTCTTAAACTGAATTTTATGGTTTAAGCGCGAAGAGCACGATATTTAATAAATAAAAGTAACTCACAAAATATTAAAAAAACGCCCCTTTGGGCGTAATTTAAAATCTGAAACTTTTCAGATTTTTTTCATTATTAACCTTGTTAAAATATAATAGAAGTTATTCTTATATTTTATATAAAAAACACAACTAATAAGCTAGAATAACTATAAAATGACTAAACTGTGTCTTTCATATAAATATTTTTTCGCTTAAAAATATTTAATAGTTTCTCAAGGATAATAACGTTAAGGTAAGATTAAATTTTTCTACCGGTTTTAAAATCATAGCGTTCTAAAATATTACGCACTCACTTTTTTATTACATCTAGACTCGCCAGCCACTTATGGTAATTTATACATAAACAGCATTTTGTTAAGATATCCAAAAAATGTATGCTTATAAAGATAAAAACAAACATTTGAAATTTTAATATTAAAAAAATGATTATGCATGATAAGTGTTTCACAAATATTAGCTTAAAGATGGTTATTAAAATTCTTCTATAAAGAAACGAGGCTTCATGCGTTAAAACAAAATTTGCACTTTTGGGTAATATTCGGTATCTCTTCTTTCCTAAAACAATTGCTTAGGTTCTATAAAAAATGTTTGAAAAACATTTCGACGAAGACTTTATTTGAGAACATTCTAATACGTTTCGCATAATATTAAAGCGAAGGGTTTTTTTTAATGATTTTTTACTCACACACTGTTCCTATTGTTATACTAAATACACTTTCCAAAATTCTCACATGCATTAAGAAGAAAATAAAAAACTTATTTACATTAGGATGTGCGATTTATTTAACCAAGATAAGGTAAGATCTTAAATTTAAGAACTTGTTCAACTGAAAATTCCCGTAAGGTTTAAAAAAAATTCTAAATTAAACATTTTATGCATGGCATATTATTTATTAAAATTAGAAGATTAAGGGACAAAAGTAAAAAAAATGCAATAAATTTATCCTAAATACATAATAATTTAGCATTGTATCATAATATTAATTCAAATACTTCCAATCATAATGGTAAGTAAAAGTTTTCAAGTCGGTCAATTTTCATTAATTCTTGATTTCATCATATTATTCATTTCTTTTCAAGTATTTTTTTTCTTCATTTCTTTCATTCATTTCTTTTTTCTTCTTCATAGTATTCATTTCTCTTCATTCATTTTTCTCATTTCTTTCATTCATTTCTTTTTTCTTCTCTTTTCAAGAATTTCTTTTCGTCATTTCTTTCATTCATTTCTTTTTTTCTTCTTCATATTATTCATTTCTTTTCATTCATTTCTTTTTTCTTCTACATATTATTCATTTCTTTCATTCATTTCTTTTTTTCTTCTTCATATTATTCCTTTTTCTTCATTTCTTTTCAAGAATAGTCTACTGAAATGTATACTGCTTAACTAACCGAATATTTAAAATTTGTTGTCATGCATTCCATTTTGCCGAAAACTTCTGCCCCTTTCTGTGGAGTTATGTGTTCTATTGCACAATTAACTATTGATAAATATAAAGAATTGAAATGCACGAAGCATTAAACATTAAAAAGCGCGAAGCAAATTCATAAAATGTTGCATTTCTATCTCAGCAAAATCTGCATCACGAATAACAAAACCGAAACTATTTAATGTTTACATATATTATTATATCAAATTCACTATTGAATTTATATCATCGAAAAAAAGGTTTTACATAATTAGATGCAGAAACAGAAGGTAACTTCTCACTGCTGTGTAAAATATTAACGGCTTTGCTTTAAATTTTTATCATATTTTAGTCCATTCTAGTCTTAAATACATTTTCGTGGTACTGTACAATTTCCATTTGTCTTTTAACTTCTACTTTCCTTATAAGTGACAAATGACTTTATTATATTGCAACATAATATTCTAAGATATTTGTTAGAAATTTAGTATGATATAGATATGTGGCATAAAGTAAATAAGAAAGATTCGATTTACTAATATTGTTACGGACTTTGTATTCATTTAGCTATTTTAAATAGAATTGTAATTAAAATTGTTTTATTTCCTCGTGCAAATACTGCGCGTGACGAGTTTTAAGAGAAAGCTACGCCGGAAAGTAAAAATATAGGCGCACGCGGATTTAACATTTTAATAAATAGATATCTCGTAATTGTACTCTTTTGCTCTCCAGAAACTTCAAGAAAATACCAGAATGTTCTCGTCTATGATTAAAAAGCTTATAAAAGGCGGAGCAAAACATCTCACTTCAGTTGTTTAGATAACTGTTGCTGTTTACAGTAGCAAATTCGTGGTGAGATCGCATTAGCTTTCTCTGGGCTGGAATTGTGTTCCATTTAACATTATAGTGCTAATTCAGAAGTCAAACAACAAAAATCAGCGTTATATTTTTCAAAATTTTCACAGGACTAGTTTCGATGGTTTTACCGAACCACCATCCTCAGCTGCAAAAACGCAAATGAACAAGATGGGATATAATGATTAGATAAGATAAGAAAGCGGGGCCCACCAGCGGCCGAGCGGTAAAGTCGCTGAACACTGGTAGTTCGGTCCGAGGTTCGAATCCCGCGAACGGGCTGGCTGCATGGGCGTTTTCGTGGTTTTCCCCATGTGTAACGTGTATACGAGCCAGTTCCCTTAGAAAGTCCTCCACGAAGGAATCCCTCCCCTTAGGCAGGTGACAGGTGACGGAGGACGGGGACGCCTGGTGTTTAACAGAGGTAAACAGGCATATGTCCCGCGCCCTCCCCTATCTACCGGAGGTTTATTGAGATCTTAAAAGATTTATTACATTGCCATACAGGGGCAGATGAGAGATACATTGACTATTTATATTGTATTACAGATTTAGGTTTGCAAGGTATACGTTACATAACATACTGGTTACACATTTAAGAAAAAAAAAAAAGAAAGAAAGAGAAAGAAAAAAAAAATATTAACATAACACATACATGACATGACACATAAATACTATTAATAAAGAAGGTACATGCGCTTAGCAGAAGGAAGATACTGTATTTCCTTAGATGCAGAGGAGTACTTACATTCACTTAAGACCCTGAATTAGTGGGGTTGGCATAGGTCTTGCCCCAGGGCGGTTATCTGGCTGATTATTCTGCAGATGGTATTCACTGTGCCTTTGTTATTAACGATGAATCGTTTGAAGGCTATTTGGTTGTCTGCTGGCAAGTGGAGGTGATTATCCTCCGTGAGCGGGCATTCAAAGATGTAATGGTCTGGAGTTCCGAGCGACCCACAGACGCACAAGCCTGTATGAGAGATACCAAATCGCTCAAAATAGGTGGGAAAAGGCCCGTGCCCCGAGATGTAATTAGTGATGGGAGGTATGGAGTATTGGCGCTCCGTTTTCACTCTAGGCAGAAATAAATTGGTTCTGCGACCCGTATCACAGGTCTCCCATTCAGCTTGCCACTTCTGCAGACCTTTTTCCTTAAGAGTTCTCTTGAGATACGAGGGTGGCGCTGGAATAGTTACCATCTGTGCAGCTATGTTGCGTGCTGCCTCCTTTGCCAGTTGGTCAGCTGTCTCATTACCCTCGTTGTTAACGTGTGCCTTAGTCCATATTAAATTTACAGTTAGTTGAGGATGTGATTGTAGAATATTCTGGAGGTCCGCTACCAATGGGGAGGTGTGGTTATGGTTGACTAGGGCGAATAGCGTTGACATGCTATCTGTAAACAGCATTGCATCGGTGATCCCGCTGTCAATTGCATGCTGAATCGCAGTGGTAATGGCTATGACTTCAGCCTGGAATGTACGTACTGTTTATTGGTTGAAGATGCCCCTTCCACTCGATTTCCTTGCATCCTCCGTGGTACAGGACGAAGGCACTACCTGTACCCTCGTCGAGCTTGGATCCATCTGTATAGTACTGCATTGGGTACCGTGGATCCTGTATTGTAATTTGCTCGCCACTTCTGCTGACGTGAATCCTTATATTTCTTCCCTTGTGCGCAGGGTGCGTCTCCAGGGTATTCTTTGGATGCTCATACTGAACTGGACTATAAGTGTTTCCGCAGAAGATAGCTTCCTTCTTTAAATGGATAACAGTTTCAGTTTAGCAGCTTCAGTTTCTGCGCGTATGTGCAGTGGCATTAGACCAGATAATACCACTGCTGCACTAGTGGCCGTTGTTCTGTAGGCCTTACACAAGAGTAAGGCGTAAGGTCGTTGTATAATTCCCAGCTGTTTGACTTTTCTACCACTCATCGGACTGGCCCATATTGCTGAAGCGTAAAGGGCTATTTTCTCTGAGACTGTGAGATAAAGAATTTTCTGTATGTGGGGGTTTTGACCCCAGTTTCGCCCCTGAAATAGGCGGGCTTTTCTTGCTATTTCGGAAGTTCGCTGTTTAATACTTTGGAGGTGGGGAATCCATGTTAATCTGTTGTCCCACAGAAGGCCAAGGTACTTTAAGGTGTTATTGATTTTAATGTTCCTCTGCATTAATTTGATGCATGGTTTGCGTCTCAGGTTGGCTCTTTGCTTCGGTATGATCAGGGCACAGGACTTTTCAGCAGATAGTTGAAGTTTAAGTTTGCCGCAGAGTTCTGCAAAGAGTGCACAAGACTCGGTGCCATTCTTCTCAAGCTCGTCGCGGGTTCTTCCTTGTACTAACAGTGCGGCATCGTCAGCGTAGGCGACGATGGACGTATGTCTTGGCCATGTGGCCTCCAGGATGGCGTTGAAAGTAATCGTCCAAAGAATCGGTCCCGCACACGAGCCTTGCGGACAGCCCCTTTCTTGGTGTTTAGTAGTAACTCCGTTGTTATGAGTTATTAGTAGACTTCTGTCCTGCAGGTAGTGGCAGAGGACGCTGTAGAGATTGATGGGGCATTGCGCTTTCCTGAGTGCCTGCTTGATTGCTGGCCACCAGAGTGTATCAAAGGCACTCTGGAGGTCCAGCGAGATGAAGGCGGTGTGCAGGTTGCCTGATCTATTCCTTTGTATTTCCTCCAAGATAGCGTGCAGAGCATGAGTGGTGGATTGTCCAACTCTAAAGCCGAATTGTCTATTACTGAGATAGCGGCTGCGATGAAGGTGAAATCTGAGTCTATTGACTATTAACTTCTCATATATCTTCCCTAGGGAGGATAGAAGGCATATTGGCCTGAAGGAGCGCGGATTTTCTGCATCTTTATTCTTTTTTAAGAAGAGGACGACTTGTCCCTCTTTAAAGACGCGAGGGAAAACTCGATGGTGCAAGAGCTGATTGAAGAATTTAGTAAAGAAGGATGGTCTTGCCTTGTAGGCTATTCTAAGGATGTTATAATCGATGCCATCGGGTCCCGGTGCCTTTTTGAGAGGGAGATGGCGGTAGATCTGTCTGATTTCTGAGTCACTGAAGGGCTCGTCGGCTGGAGTTGCTGGAGGTGTTGAGTCTGCACGTATCTCCCTTTGCTCTGTTGTGTCCTGTGTTGGATCGTCATTCGGGAACAGTGCGTCTAAGTAGGTGGCAGCTGTGGCTCCTGCGATGTCTGTTGTAAGAGAGGGGTGGGCGAAGATCTATGATGGCTGGTAGATTTTATTAGTCGACAATTTATGGAGGACGCTGTATGGATTGTTATTCTGCGAGCAAAAAGTTCTCCAACTTGTTATCTTTGCTGCGAGGATGTTCTTTTTGTATGATGCCCTTTCCTTACGGAAAATTGAAAGGTAGTGCATTTTTGTGTCCTCGTCGGTTGCTGTTCTTATTCTGCGCCTTAGAGCACGACATTTCTGACGCTGTTGCCTGAGTTCTTTACTTCACCATGAAATGCTGTGCCGTTTCTTGGCAGCTCGCGTTGGAAGCAAATTTGAGCAGATGGTCTTAATATTATCCAGAAGATGTTCTGTAAATTCTTCCATCTCGTCTTTGCCGTTGTAGGCTTCTAGTGTCTCCTGTTCTGCTGTTAATAAAGTAGAGAAGGCTGCTGTCAGAGGACGGATTTTGGCTTTGGGTAACTTAAAGCGCTTTAAAATACAGATGTTGGTGTCACAGTTGATTGTGAAGGTTATGTAACGGTGATCCGAACAGCTTAGTTCGTCGCTAACTTTCCAGTCCTGTACTTGCGATAGAGCCGTTCCTGTTGCCAGGGTGACATCTGGCCAACCTTTGCAGTACGTATTATCAAAGGTAGGGGGTGCGCCGCTGGTATTGACCAAATGTAGGTCGTTTGCTGTTAAGTAGTCCTCTAGCGCTTGTCCCTTGGGAGTGATATCTTGGTATCCCCAGTTTACATGATGCGCATTAAGATCACCCCCATAGACTTGTGGCGTTGAATGGCATTTAGATCGGACGTACGTTGCGTTTGCTACGAAATTGTCGATGGAATCTGTTGGGGAGGAATACGCAGATATAAGAATCAGTTGTGCATTTTTGAGCACAATTAAAACGGCAACAAAGTCTCTGTCCTGTTTAATTAGCAGCGGATTCCAGGCTGGGTTACAACATATTAGACCCGCTCTTGGTGCTTGATCTTGGTTCCTTGCTTTTGACTGGAAGACCTGCCATGCTATAGGGAAACCTGCAATGCGTCCTTCCTGGCAGTACGGCTCCTGGATCATCAGGAAGTCTACAGAATGCTCCGTTGCATGTTGTATCGCCTGTGCTGTAGCAACTTCTGCTCTTTGCAGGTTTATTTGTGTGCAGCGGATTATCTGTGCTGTCGTAGGGTTATTTGATTCTGTGGGTATCGGTTGATTATTACTTGTTGCTATTAGTTGGCTGTTAGTACGCTGTGCTGCGTTGTTGCCGTTCAATATATCGTGCGTATGTCGGGCATGAGGCTGTGTATGCTGCATGCGCGGTATTGATTTTACCACGTGTTCTGAAATTAAAATCGGCACAGTTGATGCAGGTTGGTCTGCTGGCTCTGCATTCCTTAACGCTGTGACTTCCTGAGCAGAAGGCGCAATGTTGCTGGAATTTACATTCACTTTGTAGGTGTCCGAATGCCTAACATCTATAGCACCGTCGCGTATTAAAATATTCTGAGATTCTGTAGACTCTCCATCCGAAGCTGATCTTTTTGAGTTGCGTAAGCTTGTCGTATGCCGCAGGTTCGCATTGGATAATCCACTTTGTTCCATTTCGTCCTTCTTTTAGTCTGTACAGAACCTTTGCTGTGGACTTTGTAAGAGCAAATTCTGAAGCTAGAGTCCTTTCGACCTCCTCCCTCTGTACTTCTGGCGGTACAGCGTGAATTGTAACCCTAGGATGCCTTTTTTCCGGGAGTTTCGTCTGTACAAGTTTTTGACCTTCTTCACTGCCCAATGTATTGGCTAGTTTAGAGAGGTCTTCTTTTGTGGGGCAATCTACTGCCAGTCCTCCTTTTTGGATTTTCCTTATTGCATTAACTCTAACTCCTAAGGTAGCAAGGGGGAATTTTTCATTCAAGGTGGCTTTTAGATCTTTGCCTGTTCCTTTGGCGTCTTGGGCCGGATAGATCAGCAGAGTATGGGTTCTGGGTTTTCTAGACTGGCTGGGCTTCTGAATCAGCTTTGCTGCCTCCGCAAAAGATCTTGGGATGGGAACCTGGGGAATTACAGCTGTTTCTACGTCAGTGAAAGGGCTTGGTGCTGCTGAATCACTTGGTCCTGCGTTAGGTTGGAAGTGCGCTAAGCCGCAACAGACGAGGGTAGATGTGTTTGTGCCTGCCTCGTGTGTTGGCGGTTTCTCGAGGCTTTGCCATAATCACACACACACACACACACACATAAGATAAGAAAGCCTGGACAAGAATAAGCAAGTGGCGCCATCTGTTGATGAAACCAGAACTAAAACCAGAACTTGCTTATTCTTGTCCAGGCTTTCTTAACTTATCTAATCATTATATCCCATCTTGTTCATTTGCGGTTTTGCAGCTGAGGATTGTGATTGGGTAAAACCATCGAAACTAGTCCTTTGAAATTATAACGCTGATTTTTGTTGTTTGACTTCTGAATTAGTATTTGTTCGGCGTGTTATTGTGTCTTAACATTATAGTAGTTTAAAATATAACTACTGAAGTGATATTGTACGAATATCTGTGAGGAGAAATTTCAGCATTTTGTTTTATTTCTGGTAATAAGAATAAATTGTATTGATATTTTATCGGACTTGTGCATTCAACTTATTACGGACCAGTATGCACGGAAGTATAGATATTGCTTGAAATTATTTAATGCAGTTTTAAACATACAGATAGCTTAAAGTTCGTTGAGACGAATTACCACATACACAGAATGGTAAAATAAGGCATTATTTTGAATACCACTTGCTTTATTCCATTATGCTAACAGGTTTATTTGATACTGGCTGTTACAATTAAAGCATTCCTTCAAAGGTCAGTATTGACTAATGTGGATCGGTAATTAGCAAATAAAATGCCTAAAAGTCTCGTAAATCAATCTGAATTAATGCGGAACTATTTCAATTTTATCGCAACAATGAGATGCAAAACGCAAAGCTTTCATAAAAGGCTGTTATAAAACTTGAGTTACGATGCTTTATGTACTTCGTTACATTTTATGTTTAAATTTTAATAATTACCTTCAAAAATATCCCATTTTCTCTTAACGATTTTCGAGCTTTATATCCCCTTTCCCGTATATAAAGCGCTTGTCCATGAATGCATTATGTTTGATTTGCCATTCAGCGTGTATAATTAAGCGCAAAGCATGCAGCAAGTAAATTAATTTCTGAAACAAGAGGGAGATAAATAAAGAAAATTGATTCTGATACTCTTCTTGGGTAACTTCAAGACAGTTGCTTCATCCTGAATCAAATAGAAGTGAAGAAAATGTATTGTGTTTACGCATCTGTTCCTCAAATTTGTGTTAATCATTATTTTAACGTTTATCAGTTGAGTTTGTTTATGAAAATTTCGTTTATGTTTTACAAAATATAACATAGACAATAAAACGAATTCCAAATTCGGGCATCCGGATGCCCATATTCGAATGGATGACTACGTAATTCGAAATTTGATGTCTCTAGGTACAGTTATTATTTCACAGTGCGAGAAACATACGTACATTCATGCAGATTCCTCACTACTCGGTTTTTTTAAATATAATGCAGGGCTTTAATATTTGGTGGCAACAATTTGAAAAGTAAAACACCCTTTGGAGTGAACCGTCACAAATTTCGGAAATTTTATAAATAATACGGTAAAATGAATAACTACCGAAATTTAGGTCACGGAATCAACTGGAGAATCATTTACAAATTGTAGGGAAGACATTCCCAAGTTTGGGTTGCTAAAGAATTCAAAGAACACCTAGTGTTATTTGCAGTTCGTGCTAACGATTTCAGGAGACCGGTAGATATTCATAAACAAAAATACTCGTAAACGTGACGAACATCCAAGAACTATCGACAGATGCCCTGTCGAAGATCAGTATTTGGTACTCAAGATACCTTCAGCTGCACATCGCTGTTGAAAGTCTTTTGTTACCTCTCTGATCTTACTTTCCAAGGGTTACTACACTGGTTATCATAAATTAAGGAAAAATCACAAAAATAGCGATAACTTCCTCAAAAATAAGCCAAACCGTGTAAAATTTGAATATGTTGCCAAGTAAGAGTAGCTGCAATATGCAAATTAGTGGCGCTGCACTCGGAATACGTCATCTGCGAGGAGAATAAAAGCCCATGTTTGAGAGCAAGCCCACATATTTCACTGCGATAGTGACATCAGAAATCTGAGATAGCCAATTCGTAACAATGACCTCCAGGCATCATTTGCATGCAGAACTACGATGGAGAGCCATTGGGAGACTAGAGGCAGGATAAAGTCAAGCAGAAGTGGCCAAATGGCAAAATGTGAGTCCTGTGGTTCATAGACTTTGGAGGCGATTTCAAACCACAGATTCGGCCTCTAGGAGGTTCAGCCAAGGACAGCCAACTGCTACGACGAGCGCCGATGACCGATATTTTACATTATGTGCACGCAGGAATAGAACCGCTACCCGACTCTTCTTAGATCCTCCCTTGCTGCAACCACCGGAAGGTTGGTGTCAACGTCAACTGTGCGTAGAAGGCTTCACGAAGGTGGTCTGCATGCGAGACTACCAGCCATTTGCGTGCCGCTCACGTCACGCCATAGAAGGGACCGTTTGCAGTAGGCACGACAACATGTCCACTGGACGCTGAGTGGAGGGCTATTCTCTTTACGGATGAGTCCAGATATAGTCTAGAAAGCGATAGTAGGCGTTATTTGATATGGAGAGAACCTGGAACCTGTTATCATCCTTCAAACATCCGTTAAAGAGATGCATACGGAAGAGGCAATGTCTGTGTTTGAGGTGGCATCTCTTTGGGTGGACGCACAGACCTCCATGTCTTTCCAACGGACACCGTGAATGCTTCGGTTTATAGTGATAACATCCTGGATGCTTATGTGCGCCCATGTGCCGGGGCAATAGGTGATGCTTTCCTGTTACAGCACGATAACGCAAGACCACACAGAGTTCGCATCGTAGATGATTATCTTCAACGGGAAAAAATTATGCGCATGGCCAGCTCGATCTCCGGACTTGAATCCTATCGAGCACGTTCGGGATGATTTAGAGAGACGTCTAGCTGCTCTCAGTCAGCCCCCTCAGACCCTTGCTGCGTTTGCAACAGCTTTGCAAGAGCAATGGCTCTCACTTCCTATGGAACTGATAGACCGCATAATTGAAAGCATCACGCATCACTGTATGTGCTGTATTGCTTCTAGAGGCGACCATTTTCCCTATTGAAGGTACTTTTCCTATAGCAAACTGACACCTTCGATTTGTTCATTTTATGCATGTGCTAATTTCTATACTACCATAATTGTCTGGTAATTTATTTTTATGTTATTTTATACCTTACTATGTGCTGTATATTGTGGGTAAGTTTAATAAATTTCTACATGTAACTTTTTCAGTAATCGTGATTTTTGTGATTTTTCCTTAATATATGATAACCAGTGTATTTCCCAAAAACTCCGACGGAGAGCATAAAGAGATCCCAGAAGATTCGCTGTTTGTGCCTGTCGCTGTTTGGCTTTGCTTTGCAGTGAAATTCGGAACAATAGATTTATTCTGTATATTTTAAACACGAATATGTAACTTTTATGAACAAGGGAAAGTCAAAAAATTTACATGGTCATTTACAGCAGTATTCACTCTATTGGAATGATCGGAAAGACACAACGAATTACCTTGGCATATACCTTGAAAGGAAAAGAATATTACTTCTATTACGCAGACTAACTTCAAGAGTGGAAAAAGCTTCACATGTGAAAAATTGAAAGATATTCTTCTATAATACTATATGCAGCAGAATAGTAAAAAATGAACTAATTTTATGTAATTAAGACACAATAACACGCCGAATAAATACTAATTCAGAAGTCAAACAACAAAAATCACCGTTATATTTTCAAATTTACACAGGACTAGTTTCGATGGTTTTACCGAACCACCATCCTCAGCTGCAAAACCGCAAATGCGGCGGTTTTGCAGCTGAGGATGGTGATTTTTGTTGTTTGACTTCTGAATTAGTAATTTTATGTATTTATTGCAGATGACATACAATGTTTTTCAAGTAATAAGTTACAGATGATTCGGACTTTATCGTTCTGTCATCAAAATAGGTACTATATCTCTCTTCTTAGACTATCTGAAGTAGCATCTGTATATGATTCAGTCTCAGATTTTGTACGAATAGCATCAAGAAATTGTAAAATTCTATTACATTTTAGACAGTCCCCAACAGAATGAAGTACTTTAAAGAAATTTGGGAGCTGATAGAGAATGCAATACATCCGAGAGAAAAACCTATTTAACATAGCTAAACTCCTCATATTCTTATGTTTACTTCACTCACTAAACGTTCATTGACTATTGCAATGCAATAGTCAATGGAGCAGAATTTTCTCGTAATATGCGCATTCTATGTGGCTTTTCTGTTATATTTTCCCTTTTCTTGAGCCTGTAACATAGCTTGTGAAACAAAATTTACATTACAGTAAAACACTAAAGTGGTAAAGTAAAACACATTACAGTAAAACACTAAAGCACAGTAAAACACTAAAGCGTACAGTACATTACAGTAAAACACTAAAGCGCTAAAGTGGTAAAGTCACTGAACACTAGTAGTTCGTTTCGGGGTTCGATTCTTGGCGAATGGGCAGGCTACATGGACGTTTTCGCATTTTTCTCCGTGCGCATAGGTTATACTTTATTTCTCTTACAGAAACCTCTACGAAGGCATCCTTTCCCACACGCAGATAGGTTTGGATTGGTTTGCCATATTGAAATAAACCAAATCCCAGCAGAGTGTTCTATTAGTCAGCAATGGCTGTTCAGATGTATGATCTGCAATGGTCAATGATTGTGAATAGTCAAGTATTAATCTTTAGGACAGAATACCGAAATAAGAAGAAATCATGCTCTAGTAACTTCATTTTTATTTCTTTTTAAGTATGCTTAGAAGAGGGGGGAATCCAGAAAGTGGAGATTAAATTGACATCGAGACGATAATTCATTATATTGTCATTTCGACTTCTCTTCCTCTGCTTCTATTGCGTATTAATACAGATTTGCCTCCGTTAAGTACAAATTATTATGTCTGGACTAATGCATTTGACTACCTTGCTGACAGGATGTCATTTCCATCGCACCAAGCTGTGAATTACTGGTACATTAACAGATAAGTAATTTACAGTAGGACACTTTAAGCAAACATGATGGGTATTTACATCTGAAAAGTGTAATTGCAATTAATTAGAAATCCACATCTGCTTTTTAGATAACTCTGCGACATACATCTTTAGAATATATAATATACGGCTTTGTTATAGCGGTTTTCAAATTTTCAATACTTTTTTTAACTTCCTGTTTCATTTAAAGTTATTGATTAGTCATAGAAAATAAATATGATGTTCTTATTATTCTTTAAGCATTCATTCAACTTTTGATCAGTTTTAAGTGAAATATATATATGTTACGGTGAAACACCGAAATCTGGAGAATGTCGACTTTCACCGGTGAATGTCAACATTCACATAGTCGCTTGGTGTATGTCCGAAATATTTTCCAAATACTTTTATTTCTGACTGACAGCGGTGAATGTCGACATTCACCATGTACTAATGTTGAATGTTGAACATATAAGAATATTATATTTCCTTCTCCGTAATTCATTCGCGAAAAAACGCACTTGAGACTCAGAATAAGAACTTAAGAACATAAGAACTTAAAACACACAGTGCATTCAAAATGAGAAAGGAAAATAATAGAAGTTATAAACTTACCAAATTATGCGATTCAAATCTTATTTATTGCAACAACTTAAACTATTATGACAGTTTGAATTTCACAAAAGGCTCTTGCTTTTACAACTGCATTTATTTGTGCAACACTTCCTTTTGGAATGGTAGCGTGTACATATACTCCTCTCTTTTCGACCTACACCAGAACATATCTATGATTGTCGACATACACCGGTGAGGGTCCGAATGTACAAGAATGTAAAGAAATATTCGATCTTTCACCGACGTATTTGGTGAATGTTGACATTCTCCGGTGAAAGTCGACATCCTCCAATTTCGGTCTTTCACGGTAACATATACACATCGTGTTCACAAAATCCGTACCAGGCTTTTATTTTCGTAATCGTTGATCGTAGATCTATATTTCCAGTTACAAAAATATTTTAAAAGACTGGGATTCACGTTTCGTATTTTTAAAATTATAGAAAATTAATATTGTATAAAATACGAAATCTAACTTTTTATACGTTCCTCCTGTCCCTATACTTAGGAAAATTCTACACTTGTTATAAAAAATAAAAACAAAGTGTTTTGACCCCCGTATGATAAAAATTGACTAAGATATTTAATTTCAAAATTTGCGATGTTTGAAGTCATTGTGAATTTGCTCTGAGGGCTCGCTTAAAGGCCGTTCAAAAATATTCTTTTATGATTTACTAGTGTCTTTATTTTTGTTACATTCGGTATGCTGAAAGAATTTTTGCGCAACTGATTTATCAGTTTCCAGAGTCTATTCTCACGTAGTTTTCTTACTTTAGAATCATGACCTTAATTCATTACAGGGCAAATGATTTTCATTTTTAATTAATGCAAATAATGTTACTAGTTATCTACGTGCCAGTTCTGAAGCCTGCTAGTGTTTCTAGAACACGAATTCTCTAACTTTCTGTGAATAACATCTCCATTTTTAGAAATATATGTATCTAATAAGATGACTTGGTGAGATTAAATTACAACGGATTGGCGTTGCAATTGCTCTCACCAAGTCACCGAAGCGATATGATTGTTGACCGTTGTTGAAATTAATAGCTCAACCGAAGGCTAGTTAGCATACTGGTAGTTCGGGACATTTCGGGCCACCAGTGCGAGATGATCGCGCAATTAGAACTTCTGCACCAACAATTACGCTATCATCGATTCAACGCTGTTTGCCAATTCACAGGAATATCCAGGGATAGGATTCCAGATCCAGGGATACGATTAGAGAAAAACTAGGTGATGATGGACTCAGATTTCGATGTCCATTAAGAAACTTTCCTTTGACGCTCCACTATAAGCAGTGTCGTCTTGCTAAGTAATCCAAAGAGAACAGAAAGCTTCATTTCCGACCATAACTTTCCTCTTTAACTCCAGACGCAATTATTTATTAAACGGTACTTTCTGACGCAATCACGGCCCGCTAACTGCTCCGTCGCAATTTACTACAGCCTTTTCCTAACCAATTGTAACAACATAGCAATTAAAATTTGTTACCGCACTATTTTCTACCTGCCCCAAAAAAAAAAGACAATCAGGGTACTTTCCTTCCTCGTTTGTCGTTGGAAATTCTCCCAGAAATATGACCCCTTACAAAACCTCTCTTAAAGAAACAATACGCTTGAGAACTCTTCAGTTTGCATCGCAGTTCCAGGAACAAGTAAACAATAAAAGGCGCAAATGATCCAATTCAAGTTTTTTTTTACAAAGCCGTCGCATCTTTTACCTCCTACAACGAAAGGCTTTCGGACAGTTTCACACATAACAAGTCTTTTTTTTAATACAAATTCCAGACATTTGGCCACTAAGCCATTAAAGTCTTGATATTTCTTCCCAATACTTAAGAACAATATAATTAAAAGATAAGTGCCGTGCATGCGTCAACATGCTCCTTATACATGGGCTGACCAGAGTTACAAAGAGTACAGACGGAAGAGTCTTGAAGTCGAATTTTAAAAAGATGGGCACTGAGACAATCATGCCCAAACAAACCACGACATAAGCCACGGCTACATGTCGAAGAAAATCTGGACTAACTGGCTTTAAACTGGTGAGATACACCCAGGTCTTTCCCTTAGCTTCATTTGATATGTAGGAGGCAAACCTCTTTCTAAATTCTATTTCAATTAGAATTTAACAGTTTTGCTGAATTAAAAGTCAAATGGTTATTAGTGGTTTGTAGAATAGTCGTTCCTTTCTTTGCTAGAAAGTCGGCCCTTGATGCCACAATGAGCAAGAATCTACTGTAAAACGATTGAGTCAGCAGAGTGATGAGAATTCGTTCTACATTCGAAAATTCGTTCGGAAGTGAAAACTTCAATTCAAGTTTTAACTTTATTTTGGAGATAGCCTACCAAACGGCTTTGCTATCGGATAAAATAACAGCCCGAGCTAAACTACTCGTTTAATTATCTCTTCCCACTGCTTTATAGAATGCAAAATGGTTACAATAGATTCCTGCACCAACTCCACTACCTTGCTCAATCATGGATCCATCGGTGCAAACATGGGCCCAGAGGTTACTGGGATATCTTCTCTCAATACTTTTATAAGAAATGGCTCTGATCTGGGCAGTGCTCATCTCACTGTTATCAGTTTTCTTGTCAAGTTCAAGAAAAGTCACCGTTTTCAAGAGGACACAATGGCACAGCCATTACATTCATTGCTCGAATCTTCTGATAATTGATAACCAATCTGATTAAACCCACTTGCGTCTTTAAATTTCTGTCATTGTTAAAATTGGAATTCCTTTAATATTTATTATTTTGGAGCCTGCAAAGTTTTTGAAACAAAATTGCAGCATTTTTACGAATGTCGTCCGTCCTTGACAGGAGAAATATTGGTTAATGCTTCCATAGCCGCTATGGGGTGGATTTAACTGCACCTGTTATTAGGCGAAGAAATTGTTTTATAATCTTGCAAATACGTCGACTGTACTGATGAAAGCAGTCACCAAAACTTCATTACAGTAACAAAATAATGGTTGAACGTACATTTTACATGTTATTTATTTAAGTTTCTCTGTTACGCCCCCATCGGCAAACCGCCAGCCGTTTCAAAATTGGAAGTTTCCTTTCAGTTATATCCTTTACATAAGAAATATGTTCATTCCAATTGTCAGATTTTGAATCATTTGAACTTTTGCATCCCAAATAGGTAACGTTATTCCTAATAGAAATTACTACACCACGATAAAGAAGGTGAAGTAAAACGTGCTGTTTATTTAAGGTAAAAACTGGCTATTAACTAAGACACAATAACACACTGAACAAATATTAATTCAGAAGTCAAACAACAAAAATCAGCATTATATTTTCAAAATTTTCACAGGACTAGTTTCGATGGTTTTACCGAATCACCATCCTCAGCTGCAAAACCGCAAATGAACAAAATGGGAAATAATGATTAGATAAGATAAGAAAGGCCTGGACAAGAATAAGCAAGTGGCGCCATCTGTTGATGAAACCAGAACTAAAACATAATTTCTTTAAAGGCCGAAGGCAGAGATGGATTGGAATTAGGATCGTTAACTAGAACAGAAAGATTTTTTGGATGTGAAATGCCTCTAGAAAATCCAGTTCTCCAATGGAAGGTGTTTTTTGAATACGTTTGGCAGCAGAAAAGTTGAAAGTGGGATTTTCGGACCAACAATGTTGAGCAGCAGAAGACTTTTTCTCTAACATATGTCGTTTCTTTTTTTCTAACATATGCCTCATGTTCCTTGAAGCGAAATTTTAAGGCTCTCTTAGTTTGGCCAATGTAAATTAAACCACACTGGCAAGGAATCCTATAAATACCCCAGGAATTCATATCCGGAATGGGGTCCTTGAGTATGGAACTCGGAATTTTATTGATGGGAGAATAAACGACCCGAAAGTTAAATTTCTGCAAAATATGTGCAACTTTATAGCTAATTAATGGAAAGAAGGGAATGACAACAGAATTTTTATAATCTCCTAAAACAAGAATGTGCCTTTTAGTGAAATGAGATGAGAATTTTTTAACTGTTTGATTAATAATGTTGGGTGAAAATTTTGGAAATATAACGCTGATTTTTTGTTGTTTGACTTCTGAGTTAGTAACTGGCTATTAGTTGTGTCTAGGTTTAAAAATCATGTTAATTATTCCTGCATCAAAGATCCGATCCCCCCAAGGCATCATTGAAATTAACATTCAGTCTTTGCTGTTAATTCTTTTGGGCACGGCTCCAGAAGACTAGATCGTCAGCGAACAAGTGTAGTCTTAACTGCAAGGTCAGACATAAGAATATCAGGCAAATCGTGTAAGGTGACAGGCCTTCTCATGGTGCACCCCACTTTAGCGATAATCTGAGAAGTACACAGTTCGAATCACAGATTATTTTGTCTCAGAGAAATGAGAGATCATGAGACATGTCATGTGACATTTTGCGGGAAATTCCGATTGTGATTTTACCTAATAAGCACTTAGAAACAATTTCGCTGCTAAAGTGCAGAATCGCCCACTTATTTGTTTGGCGCTTTTTACACAAGAATTGGATTTTTTCAATTTCTTTGACTTTTTAAGTGAAAATAGGTCGATGTGTACATAGTCAAGAGTGTCAAGAGTCAAGTCAAGTCAAGAGTGTGTGCAATGTAATTTTTGTGCAATTCTGGGATGTTTTTTTAAGTGAAAATAGGTCGACGTGTACATGGATACCGTGTATATGCAATTCATATGAACGCGGCAAGGAGTTATCGATTCTGCACTTTCTCTCAGTTTCGCACTTGATCTTCGTCATGATTAAGCATTTTTGTTCCATAAAAGTTTTAGTATAAGCGTAATTCGGCTAGCAGATTGTTGGAAAAAAATGTTAAGTTAAAAAAAAAAAAAAAAATGCCTTTACTTCGTGAAAACAAAATGGCGTCCAAAACAAAACTAGCAGGTTGCTGTAGCAGGGTTGGTCGCCACATTTTCGCCAAAAAATCGCCAAGTTACCATAATGTAAAGATTTACCAAAAATTGCTTTTAATGTAAGTTATCCTGAAAAATATATTTAACAAGGCAGGAACAAAATGAATACCCACATGAATAACAAAAATAATTTCGATGCAAACGAAATGTTGAAAAATTATAAAAAAAAAAAAAAAAAAAAAAAAAAAAAAAAAAAAACAAGAAATTAAATTTCTAATCACATATTTGCATTATAAGAGCATTGTATGTAAGAGGAGTGACATTAAATAATATAATTCTGATAAAAATTTAAACAAATCTGCTTTGAAATCGGTAACTCAATAAAATGTTGTTTTGTATTTCATTATATTTCTTGTTTTTCCAAATATCAAAAATTTTACATGAAAACATTGATGTAAACAGTTTAACAAAACATGATATTTTAAAGACATTACCCTATGATCTTAATAGAAAATAAGTTGAATTCCTTAAAACCTAGAGTAAAAATTTGAAACATCAAACAGCTTCGGTTTGCTTTTATCTAAATAAAAATACGAATTGCAATTCTAAATCAAACTACTTTAAAGTGCATTTATAATACCCATGACAGCGAAAGGGCATTTACTTCTAGAGATAAATAAACAATTTAGAAAACCCCAGGAATTTAAATTATTTATCGTTTAAGGATTCTTTAAAGAAAGTTTTTTGACATGAGTTTAGCGAAATCTAATATGAAAAGTAAAAGAAAAAGGGATGTAAAGAAAATGACTTCGACAACGTTTTAAAAATGTTTGATTTTTCGAATGTTTTGATACAAAAGTATTCGAATTTTCGAAAAAGTTTTATACAGATTTTTAATATAGTCTTGTTCTTCTACGCAGAAAGTTACTGAAATTCGAGACATTGAAGTTCGATTGCGCATTTATATAAGAGAAAATTATACTTTCATAAAAGTTATGCTACGCTAATTGATTACTTTTCCCCCTCAAAAGGGGTATTTATTAGTTTCAAAACACAATTTTGCGTTGTTTCATTTTCATTCGAGCCTGTTTCCATTCAAAAGAACGTAAGATATTATTCTTTCATAGTTAATCTGTCTGCTATTAATTAACAACCTAAACTATTTAAAAGCAATAGATGTAGTTTTTTGAATTTTAATGTTTTACTTTTTATTCTGGTTGGCTTTATTTCATGATATATCTAATTAAAAACATTAAATATTGTTACGTGGGTACAGATTCGGAATAAATTGAATCCAAGCAGGTCTGATTTCAAAGTTCTGGAATTTTCCACAGAAATACGCGTACAGGTGCTCTCAGTATCGCAGAGTACACTCAGTAGTTACATTTCAAACTAATAAGAACGTTAAACAGAACAAGCATTATCACATTGTTTTGTTAAATAATGTAAAGATGCCATGATTTTCTTAAAGGCTGAAGCCAAAGATGGATTGGAATTAGGATCGTTAACTAGAACAGAAAGATTTTTTTGAATGTGAAATGCCTCTAGAAAATCCAGTTCTCCAATGGAAGATGTTTTTTGAATAATTTTGGCAGCAGAAAAATTGAAAGTGTGATTTTCGGACCAACAATGTTGGGCAGCAGAAGACTTCTGTGTTTCCTTTTTTCTAACATATGCCTCATGTTCCTTGACGCGAAATTTTAAGGCTCTCTTAATTTGGCCAATGTAAATTAAACCACACCGGCAAGAAATCCTATAAATACCCCAGGAATTCATTTCCGGAATGGGGTCCTTTAGTATGGAACTCGGAATTTTATTGATGGGAGAATAAACGACCCGAAAGTTAAATTTCTGCAAAATATGTGCAACTTTATAGCTAATTGATGGAAAGAAGGGAATGACAATAGAATTTTTATAATCTCCTAAAACTAGAGAAGAATGTGACTTTTAGCGTGTTGAGATGAGAATTTGTTAGCTGCTTGATTAACAGTGTTGGGTGAAAAGCCCCTGTCAACAACTATTGCTTTTAAATAATTTAGTTATTCATCAAGGGCTAGTTTGGAGGAGCAAACTTGAAGAGCACGGAAAACATAGGAATAAAATGAAGCTAACTTTTGTTTAGTTGGATGACATGATTGAAAGTGTGGTGAAGGCAAACCGATGAAGGTTTACGGTAAACCGTAGTACTGAAGTTGGATGTGTTACGTGTGACCAGAATGTTGAGAAACGGAAGAGAATTGCAAGTCTCGAGTTCAAAAGTGAATTGAATAGCAGGATCAATAGAATTCATTGTTGAAAGAACTTTATTTAAATCATCTTTATTGCCCTCAAACCCTGTAAAAGTATCGTCTACGTAGCGGAACCATACCGAGAAGTTTAAAGTTTCAAACAATTTTGATTCATAATAATGCATGTAGATATCAGCCAGGAAGGGACTGAGGGGGCTTCCCATAACTAATCCGTCAGTTTGCTTGTAATATTTATTTTAGAAAACAAAACGTGTTTGTTTCAAACAGAGTGAGAGAAATTAGCTCATCAATTTCAATGCAAGAGAAATGAAATTCGCAAAATCTAGTTTCTAGACATCTTAATTCACCCTCCACTGTATGGATGTTTGTAAATGCATAGTGTGGGTGCGCCATAGAGGCTCTCTAAATATGCGGCGGAAGTCCTCTCGTGTGGATCGGTGGAAGGATAGAGGGGCGGGAAACCTCGGGTCTCCCCAAGGGTTGCTCTCCCTCAAAATTGGGGTGGAAAATAGAAGTCCAACCTCTCTTTGGACTAGACTCTGGTAACCACTGTTCCACGTAATATGGATAAGACAACAATTACAATTACAACGAAAACAATTACAATAACCCACTTACAATTACTACAGTTAATCTGATGCACCGTTGACTTACTTCTGTAATTTACATTTCTGTGACTGCGAATGGCGTCACGTTAAGTCTGCAGGTGATTGAATATTACCTTGGTAATTATCATCTTTTTTTTAACTGAGCGGTTGTTTTACTTCATAGCAGTTTGTGATTTAACTGCTACGAAGAATGTAGAATACACGCACATTTTTTTGCATTTATTACATACCTAATTTTTAAGACTTAGCTGAATGTAGACTGCTTCATTAATCTACTAGTTTTTCCACTTTAAATGACTGACTCTACGAAATATTTTTAAGCACATAGTGAAGGGTAAAAAAAAAATCCGTAAACCTGAGAAACTCAAACCCACGTTCTTCAAAGTCATCTCTATATGTATTTTTCGATAACTGTGAAAAGAAAGTGCATTTATTTTGTAATATTTGGAAGTTATTTGTGGCAGATGTATCATAAAATCTAAGTATCACACATTATATTTTTTTAATATCACAAACAGTTAGACCAATGCCGTCATTTGTTTACATTTGAAACTCTTAGTAGAATAGTGAATTAAGTCACTTTACGTTGTGCACCAACTTCAATGTCTTTTTGACCAGTAGAACCAAAAGTAAGCTTTCAATTTTTTTGCACTGAAAAATCTGTCTTCCTGCCGCTAGCGTAGAAACTCTAATTTTAATTTTAAAAAATGTTAAATGTTTTTAACTGAAATTTGTTGTTTTATGTTTTTCTGTATTTTACAGTTTTCAATAAAGATGCTTTGAGTTTTTATGTATTTTTTGCCTTGTCGCGAAGGGAGAACTGAGTTAATTAAATGAGAAATATATAGGATAGGGTATTAAAAACATACCATAAGGCAGTATCTGTAATTTTTTAATTACCTCTTATGTCAATTAATACTTAAAGGTATGCCATTTACTAATGTGTAAGTCATTGTCCATTGCTTGGATTACTTTCTGAATATGATGCCTGTCAATGTCCATTGCTTGGATTACTTTCTGAATATGATGCCTGTCAATGTCCATTGCTTGGATTACTTTCTGAATATGATGCCTGTCAATGTCCATTGCTTGGATTACTTTCTGAATATGATGCCTGTCAATGTCCATTGCTTGGATTACTTTCTGAATATGATGCCTGTCAATGTCCATTGCTTGGATTACTTTCTGAATATGATGCCTGTCAATGTCCATTGCTTGGATTACTTTCTGAATATGATGCCTGTCAAATGATGCCCTATTTGCACAACACATTCTTCTAGGCGGTTTTGGAAGCTTGCCATAACTCGGCGTAACGTATTTCCTGGGACATTGCCGACGGTAACTCTGATGCGATCCTTCAACTCAGGAATGGTGGCACAACGTGTTCGGAAAACTTCTTGCTTCAGGTGGCCCCCAAAGGAAAAAGTCTGCACATGAAAGATCAGATGAACGAGGCGGCCAAGAAATGTCACCCAAACGGGAAATTACTCTATCTGGAAATGTCTGTCGCAATGGTCAGTCCATCTGGAACTTTCCCATGACGTCCCAAGTTGAAATGTTGCCGAAATAGACGCTGGGTAGCAATAACAGAGTAGTTATTCTTGAAATAACTTTCAACAGCAAATGAAAGTCAACAGTTCTGAGGCAAAACTAGTAGCCTCAGAACGTTGAAATTTTGTATATAAGACTACTATAACATGTAGATGTGCACCTCGTGTTTTGGTTTCAATCGGCCGCGCCAAACGTATATAAATATATTTATAAATATATCCACTCTGTTACCCGGCTCAGTGATCTCAGTTTCTTTACTCTTATATGTGCACTCCACCGGTTCATATCATCGTCACACTCGAAATGGCAGCTAATTAGTACACGAATGCGGCACGAGCTAATGAAGTTCAGCAAAATATATGCGCAGTTTAATAGGCCAATATAAGTCACGCGGTATCCACATCAAGTATTTTAACAATAAGAAAAGAAATTCTTAACAATATGATGTTACAAAGATTATATTCTGCAACGGTCGACTGCTGTAGAAATTACCCATAACTCATTCTATCTCGTAAGTAATTTCAGTTCATTTTTTGCTTTTTTAATCTGACACAGTGAAATAAGCCTCTTTACATTATTTATCCGTAAATTTTATGCTTGAGACCTTTAATATGTATGTAATAAAGTTTATATACCTGTTTTTAATATGCATGATTTTCGTTGAAGAATTACAGCATATAAAGTCGTCACAATGTTCCAAATAAATTTCATTCGTTATATCTTCAAATGCTCTGGTTAGAAAGTATTGTTCTGAGATGGGGAGAGCCTTTTATTACTTTCCGTTTCATCTGAACTTTGGGAAGTTTTCTCAGACGTGACGAATTGGATCTTTCACTGCAGCAGCATGGATGACTCAACATCAGGTTGCTTCATTACGTCGTTAGACCATATTGGCGAATTCCATTATCGGACAGTAGGAACGTCTGAGATAACGCTAATGGTCAGTGCCAATAAGGCGAATGCTGATTGATGCGTGAAAAATGGGCTTTGAAATTGTTTTCCATTTATTTCTGTAATATTAAATATTATTTTTGCTTAAAACTGAATTATTAATGTTTTATCAATTAAACGTAATTTGGCATCAGCACGAAAGACCAGAATTGTTATACATTTAAGATTGCATAGAGTTATAACACTGTGCAAGCCGTGGTTTCCACTTAGCTGTAATTTCTTATGTTTAATATCGGCACTACTTCAAAACGTTTAAAATGTTTTAAAAAAATCTGAAAGGTTTCAGATCTTAACGGTTGCCCAAAAGGATTTGCTAAGGTTTCCTTCTCTCTCTCTAAGCTAGCAGCTTGTCATTCTGCTGTTATATTCAATCCTACTAAACCTTTTCTTTTTCTTTTCCTTTTATCCTTGTTATTAAACAACATTTTCTTCGCATTTACGCCGTACACAATTCAACAGCAAATTTACAAACGTTTCAAAAGCAGCATAGTAGTATAGGTATAGAATTCCCGATGCAACGTTGCGTTTTGGTATTTGTTTTTCTCGTTTTTTACTTCCTTGTGCGAAGTAAAAAGGAAGTATTGTAATCGCGAAAAGCTTCAGGCAGCATATTTCAACGAAAATATCCATTTTGACCGCTTTCGAATGCAATTTAACGATGTTTTTGCGTGATATCTGTACGTAAGGACAGAATAAAAGACTCTTTTCCTCCAAAAAAACTAAAAAACTGCTTTAAAATGAATTCTGAAGAGAATTTTTCGTGGCGTCTGTACGAACGTATGTACGTACGTGCGTACGTACGTATCTCGCACAACTCTAAAACTAGTAGCCTCAGAACGTTGAAATTTTGTATATAAGACTGCTATAACATGTAGATGTGCACCACGTATTTTCGTTGTAAACGTATATAAATATATTTCCAAACGTATATAATATATTCCAAACGTATATAAATATATTTATAAATATATCCACTCTGTTACCCGGCTCAGTGATCTCAGTTTCTTTACTCTTATATGTTTGTAAATTGTACATTTTTTGCTTTAAAAATGATTGAATTATGTTGTTTTTATCATCCGGTTTAGGGTTTTATGCCTTTATTAATTCTGTATGCAATATTTTTAGAATTATCAACAATTTTAAAATTGTTTAAGTGCCGCTAAGCCTAATTTGGTGGCGGCCATTGCTCTTGTTTACATTTGAAACAGCTGAGTAGCGGATTTTTTGCCAATCTAGAGAAACTTAGATTTGCAACAACAAAGATAACGCCTTCATTTATTATTTAAATCATGCTTAATCCTTTCTGGAATTTTTTGGAGGAAATAAGCGTTTAAGATTTACTTCGTAATTTTTAATACAGATATTTTGAGTTTTTATGTATTTTTGCCTTGTCGCGAAGTGAAAACTGAATTAATTGAATGAGAAATACTCAATCGTCTGTGAAAAACTGTTTCTTTCTTGTTTTGTTTGCTTAATTTCTTTTATACATCGTTCTAGCTTTATTATAGTATTTGGATAGAAAATGTGGCAACGATTAGATAATTCTTTAAATGATATAAATTTTGTGCATTCTGAGTTATAATATGAACGAAATATAATACTGTTAAGTAAACCTAGCGCCAGAGTGTCGCTATGGTAAACAAAGTGAATTTTAAAGAATGCATTTATTCTATTGTGGTTTATGGGCTGTCGGCGAAGTAGGTTTAATTCAATCTAATAAGTTTAAATGAAATGCAAGAAAAAATGCGTATGATTTAATATAAGAAAGTCATGTGGTGTACACATCAGATTTTTTTTCCTTCAGTCTTTTATCAGTTCCTCCTGTCAGTGTTGAGTTTTCTTACGAAGAGGCCTTTACAAAACAGTTTTTTGTGCTTTTAATAATAAAGTTTTGTGTGTTTACGTTCTTGGCACTTACGTCACATAAACTTCGATTCAACGGCAAAATCACAAAATATTTAAAAAAAGCATACCTTAGAATTCCCGATAGACAATCTTACGGGCTAAAGATAAAAATGTTTTTTTTTCGTACAGTGTTGCCATTGCTCTCTTCCAAATCGTTGAGTTTGTTAAAGTGCACATGTTTGGATGGAGAAGAACGTTTTTCAAAATTTAATGGCTCTAAGTACCGTCTTTTTATCACTGTGCAAGCAACGTACATACATACATGTATATTCTTCATTTTTTAATTTCCTTAAAGATAGCAATTTGAAAAGTGATACGCCAGTTATAGTGATAGAACTCAAAATGCCGTTTCGAGATTAATATTTCATTCGGGAATTTTCCTTTTAATCTAATAATTCAGTTTGCATATCAACTAAATTTTCACGTTTGTATTGGCCTGTTAAAAATAAGCATTATTCAATAACTTAGCTCTTGCCACGGAAAGCAAAACATTTATTGATAAAAGCATTCTCAGCTACATCAAAAAAAATATGTAACAGCTAAATAAAACCCTGGTATCAGTTTCAGTTCTTTGGAATATACATTCTGAAGTCTGAAACCAGAAGAGAAATATTCTGAAATATGCCAAAAATATGGTATATTTCTATATAATATTTATATGTAAAAATATGTAACAGCTGAATAAACTTCACCAAGGCTTTCCATATCTAAAACCTAGCTATCATAGTTTGAGATAAATAAAATCTTCGGAAAGAGAATGTATACTCTTTATGGTGGTTTATAAATTCTCCTCCAGTCATGCGCATTACGTTCACAAAATAAAATATGAGACAGTGTGCTATAAATCAGGACTTTTCTACCTTTTCTTGACATGTCACCTAAGTTTCACGAGAAAGACAACTTCAGTAAAGAAGACCGATATCTTAATCATGAGGAGTCACAGCAAGTAACTTCCTTCCAATGAATCAAAGAAGGCCAATAAAGTTCAGACAGCTCAAACAAAGAATCGCTTCAGGCTTTTTTTTTATTGTTATTATTCCGTTTCTAGGCTATTAATTTCAAACACAAGGAGTCTGCTTCTATTCTTTTACTCACAAACTGGATAATGTGACAAATTTTGTTCAGTCCTTAGATACTCAGCACATCTTTATCTGTCCCCAATCCCGTTATGTCAGGAATTTAGGAAGCTATTTGAGAAAAATACTCTAATTCCACGACTTTCGTGAGGTTAGAGAAAATGAACTTCATGTAATCATCAGTAAATACTGATATTGGATAAATTTGATGTTATTGAATGTAAATTAAAATTCAAACATTAGTGGTATTTTAATTAAATCTTGCTTAATCATGGTCAAGAAGGAAATGTAATTAGCCGAGCAATACATTGAACTTGCCATTTTCTCAAGAAAATAACTAGCTTTAACACGGATTAAGGGGACTCATACACCTTAAAACCCATAAGGTGTTCGAATAGGTGACTGTTTCAAGAATTGGGATAACTTATTTATTTTAAAAGCAATTACTACCAACTTTTGCAGCTGACTACATAATATAGCTGCTTTCTGAAATAGTCATCAGAAAGTTTGTGTTGCCACAAATATTTTTATAATTTAATCCGCTTTGTGACAACATTTTTCGTCATGTTTCCAACTTTTTACACAGTTTAAAACATTCTGCTTCATAATTTAATTCCATATTTAATATATAGCTTTTATAACATCTGGAAACTACTGTGAACCTAAAATTTTAAAAATTTCATGTTAATTTTTTATTTTATTTTGAGTTGAGTTTATCAAATGTATTTTATTAAAAAAATTTGTAATGTTTTCGTCCATAAACTTTTTTCAATATTAAAATATTCATCAGATTGTTGGTTCAGTTAGAAAATAGTGCCCATATAAAGAATTCCATCTAATTTCAAGTATGTACCTTTAGCCATTTTTAAAATATCGTGCGCGCAAGGTGGAAATATGGCGAAATATTTTGTCACAAAGAGGATTAAATTACAAAAATATTTGTGGCAACACAAACTTTCTGGTTACTAGTTTCCAAAGCAGGTATATCATGTAGTCAGCTGTAAAAAGTTGGAAGTAATTGCTTTTCAAATAAATAAAATATCCCAATTCTTGCAATAGTCACATGTTCGAAGATCATGAGGGGTTTAAGGTGTACGAGTCCCCTTAAATGAAGCTCCACCAAAGTTTTCCGTAAACAGAAAAGGAACGCAAGCGATAATAATTATTTTTAGTAGATACAGATGGGCAGAATAAAACAGAAAATGCCTTTTTAAGCCAAAAAGCTGCTTTGTAAAGATTCGGTTTTGTAAACAAAATTTAGATCCATTTTTAAAACATACATCCGCTTTGAAGCTGATTTTTTTTTACGAAAATTGCTAACACTTCTCCATGAAACTGTTGTATCATTGAAGAAGAAAGAAAGTTCATGTTAAGTGTTGCAGAAATCAGTTTAAAAAAAATCCACTAATAAAATTTTAAATAAGGCCGAAACAAATCTTATTTTAGAGTAGGATTTTGATTAAATTGGATTTTCTATTTCTATAGCGATCAGACACAGATCCTTCTTCTTCAGGATCGAAATGCTTTCGAAATATTAAACATGTTTTTCATCTTTTAACAATGTACTTTCAAAGTAACCACTTGACAAAGCCTGCGCCAGTGTTCTCATTGCTCTCACATGCGACTGCACCCAATTCTCGTTGCAATGTAGAGGATGTCATTCAAAAGTTTTACGTCAGTGTTTGAACTGAAATGTGTATTCTCGCAAGAGCTGTTGGTGATGCTGATGTGCTTGCTCACTGACAGCAATTGTACAACATGCTCAATAATTTGTAAGTGCATTGTAAGTGCCATTTGTTACCGAGACAATGTTCTGTGCCATTGTGAGTGCATCATGTCGGAGCTAAATGAATTCGAATGTGAGCAACTTGTTGGGGCTCAGATGGTGAGTGCTTTCGTAGCCAAGGTAGCTGAAGTGTTTGGTGTTTCCCGTAGCACAGCATCTAAGATTTTTAACTTGTACAGGAAAACCGAAAAAATCACAGCGCGGACAAAAATGTGTGTTGAGTGATCAAAATGCCTGCAAGAGAAGAAAGTGGCGCCATAGTCATTAAAACCTACACTATAGAGTAATGGGAGACTGTAATTTGATCGGATGAGGCTTGCGTCACACTGTTTCCGACTTCTGGTGCGAGTTTACGTCTGGCAAACGCCGTCCCAAGCTTATGACAGAGACTGCTGCCGAGAGTGAAACATGGTGGAGGTTCGGTCAGGGTTGGGGCAGCCATATCATGGTATTCCATGAGAGCCATCATGACTGTGCAAGGTCACATTACTGCCAAGGATTATGGAAGTATTTTGGCTGACCACGTTTGTCCCATAGTACAAAGTGTGTTCCCGAATGGTGTTGCCGTATTCCAAGACGCCAAAGCTCCTGTTCACGCAGCTGGCATCGTTCAGGTTTGGTTTTCTGAACATGTGGATGAACTGTTACATCTACCGTGGCCACCACAGTCACCAGATATCAGTCTCATTGAGCCTTAGTAAGCTGTTTTGGAAAGACATCGACGTGAGCGCTCGCCACCGCCATCATCGTTAAATGAACTCGCCAACGGTTTACGGGAATAATGGTACAAGAGTCCCTTGCAAAGCATACAAGACCTCTATTTATTCATTTCGAGAAGACTGCAAGCTGTTTTATATGCCAGAAGGTTTCCTGCACCGTATTAGTCACAGCAATATGTTTTTATTTCAGTGTTTCCATAATTTTGTCCAACTCCTGTATATAAATTTAATATTACTTCACAGCCATCGTATAAAAAAATTGCATTTTGTTTATGTCAACGTTTCTTGCATTTCAACACTGAAACTGCTTTTGTAAAGTTTTATTTTATACCTTTTTCCAAGGCTTTTCCTGGCTGAAAAAACACATGCCTAGGATTAACATTTAAGTAAACGAAGTTTATAGCTATCCTTTTCAAATATCCTCTATATTTTGTAACGTTACATCGCAAAATGAAAGCAAGTGTTAAATATTTATACAGAATTTTTTTTCTTTCTTTTAGGATATAAAATATTATACTACATGTATAATTCGGCATTAAAATGTATGTCTCGATTTTTCCATACGTCAGCATTACTTTATTGAGACGAAAAATAAAATTCGATAGAAATATGAAATCTAGAATTCTGTGCGTTTGTACATTCATATTTATCAATACCGCTAAGAATGAATTCCATTATTGTACTACGTGTAGTACTGCAACAGAGTCGAAAAGCCTGCTGCCGAAGGGCATAGCATAAACTGAAGTTACATTTCCTGGCATAGTGCAGTGGAATTTAAATTCTGTCTTTGTTTTGTTCTTTTCTCCAAGGTCTGTTTATATTTTAGCTCCAACCTGTAAGAGGTAGTAAAGATTTTTCTCTGTGTTATTTGCGCATAGTTAGGTATTTTTTTTTCTTTTTTGGACAGTTTTATTTATCTTAGCTTTTTCTGGCGTATTCTGTTTTTTGGGGCTCGAAAAGCATGTGCGCCCTGAATATTGCATTAAATTTTCGCAGTTTAAGATTTGCAAGATAAGTATTTTTTTTACTTCCTGCCAAGGAAACAAATTTTATCCATTCTGTGTACTGTTTATTTCATTGGCCCTTCAATTGCTGAACCTTTTTTCCCCTCTTATTAGACTAAACAAGACAGGAAAAAGACAGGAAAAAGCTTTAAGTTTTATAAATTGCTTTAATAATATCTCAGTTGATGCTTTTTGAAAAATCTGTATATTCTTCGGAAATTTAATGTCAGCATTTGTTTGTACTTTTGTTTTAGTTTTATTTCTTTTTTATTAGCTATTATTTTTAAGCTGTACATGGTTAGCCTCTTTTAGATGCTTAATTAACATATTTTGCAATACATACACCAGTGTGAAGATAACCATTAGATGGGCAGGAATTTTTAAACAGCAAGTTGAACTTTTTTAAAAAGCAGAGCGCTTCATCAGTGGCCGATTGCTTAAGACTTCATTGATAGTTAAACAGGGATTCGAATCTAAGCAAACGGGCAAGATGAACGGATGGCTTTCATGTTTTTTCTCCTTATGAATTAGTCAGTTTTCCTTAGATCCCTCCCCTTGAGTAGAGAATCTCTCGTGACTTTGCCACATTCAGATTGCCGAATAAAAAGCAGACATTACTTAGTCAATCTGCCTTTGCAAGTGACTTATGAAGAATTGGGGACATTTTGGAACGCTTCAGAAGGACATCAACTTGAATAAATTCTATTAATGAGTTGGCAGTATTGGGCGATTTTGGCCAACTTTGGTGATATTCTTGAATGCTTCTGATTAATGTTTATTTCCAATGGCGGGTACTACACTGACTACCAATAAGTATTTGGACACCTGTAATAGAAAAGAAAAACTAACTTTATTCAAAATCAATAGTTGGTAGAGCCTCCACGAGAGGTAATTACAGCGTGGACCCTCCGGGGCATACTTTCAACAAGTCTTTGTATGACAGCTAGTGGTATTTTCTTCCACTCGGCTTGGAGAAGACATAGAAGTTCCTTCACCGATTTTGCACGGGTAGTGCACCCCTGAATTCGGCGATACAACTCGTCCCAGAGGTTCTCGATAGGGTTCAGGTCTGGACTCTGGGCAGGCCAGTCCATTCGATGAACTCCATTGTCACCGTACCAAGCCTCGGTTAACGTCGAAACATGACAACTGGCATTGTCGTCCTGAAAGTAACAGGGGTCCAATCCGTAAAACTGCCACAACGTAGGAAGCACATTGTCATCCAAAATAGTACAGTAGCATCGGAGTTGAGCTTACCATGAATGGGGACCAAGGCTCCCCAGCCCATACCAGGAGAAACACCCCCAGACCATAATTCCACCTCCGCCGAACTTGACTGTTGGCACAACGCATTCTGGCAGGAGACGTTCTCCAGGTAGACGCCAGACCCAGACCCTGCCATCCGAACGGTAAAGGGTGAACTTTGATTCGTCACTCCAAAGAACCCGTTTCCACTGATCTACGGTCCAATTTCGATGTGCTTTGCACCACATTAACCGAGCAGCACGGTTGGACTTTGTGATCAAAGGCTTATGGGCACCCGTCCCGCTAGAAGTATTACCCGTCCCGCTAGAAGCCTACAAAATTGTTTAATTCGATAATAAATTAAAAGTGTCCAATATTTCAGCCTTAGAAAATGAATTTTGCATTTTGTTGTGGCTTTTGAATATCACTCTTGAAAATTTTTACTGCAGTTTGCATTCTTTGAAAACGTATCAATATTAATTTTAAATTTCATAAAATAGTTGAGTGGTTCCTTGTTTGATGTAGCTACACTTTGCTTTTTTCTTCGTTTGTAATAATTGTAATCGCTTGAAGTTTCCTTTAAAGGTATTTATAGACCATGTTTCCTATTTATCCAACCTGCTTACCGATATCCATTAAATAAGTAACAATAAGACAAACCACCAAATACGTAAAAATATCAGGGCGTTTAAAGCTTTTTTAAAAATTTCATAATCACTCAGAAGTTCTGAAAATATTTTATGCTTCCTGTTAATTGTAAAACTTCAAGGTATGCATATAAGATATTTCTCCTGCCTTCGTAGCATGCCTTCGTGGTGTACTGGTCAGCACACTCGGCGCGTATTCGAGAAGTCCGTGGTTCGAGTTCCGGAGAGGGCATTGCTCATTTTTCATTTCTCCTGCTCCGAAATAACCTAAACCTAATGTCTCTATGCGCATTATGTTTAATCATTTTAATACCTATCTGTCCATAAAATATCAAGCAAAGTAAAAAATATGTGGCTTATAATTGAGTTAAAATTAGGATATTCAGCTATATCTGAAAATTGTGTACACATCAATGGGTGAAAATCCAATTCCGTGTAACATGATGAAGAAGGAATTTTCATCTCTTCCAGACAGAGGACCACAATCTCTCGGGTAACTCTAATCCGGACCTCACTTCACGAGAAAGCTTTGGTTTGGTTTATTTGATTACGGCAAAGCGTCGAGGGCTATCTGCCAAAGGGGGGTGCTTTCGTGGAGGGCTTTATAAAGAAAACTGGCTCGTATACGCGTTACACATGGGAAAGCCACGAAACCGCCCATGCGGCCAGTCCGTTTACAAGATTCGAACCTCAGACCGAACTACTAATGTTCAGGGACTTTAACGCTCGGGAGGTGGTAGGTCCCACGAAAACGGAATGACGGGCTTTTGGTCTCCCTAAACTTTCTAAGGTCATGCTGACTTCCTTTCTTATTTTCCTTAGAGAAAATAAACATTTATGCATATTTCTCAACTGTACTGACTTTTATTATTTTATGCCATGGAAGGTACTATACCCTAGATACTTCGTAATAATTCATCCTTGGATTGGTTGTTAGGTTATCAGGATTGCTATTTCGTCTAACTGTTTTGGCCAAACATGTAGATGTGTAGGTGTCCTGAATAGAACAGTGAATTTACTTTAAACTATGCTCATTGAAATTATAGAAGATACGACACAGATAGGAAGGGTTTAATGACCTTTTATTCTTCACAGTTTACAGCTGCTTTCTCACTTCGGGCTACAAAGACCAGTACTTGTAGTCTGAACGTAAAAAATAAGAACTATAGTTCTAAATGAAGTAAGAAATAAACTCAAATGCTTTGCAAAGATTTTTAACTCGAAGATTGGCCTTTTAATCTTTACGTATGTAGTACGTAGAATGCGGGAAAACTGCAATCCGTCTTCAATATCAAGAGGACTAAATCTCTGGCCTTAAAGGCGGACAGCAACTGACTGAAAAGCGCGCGTGAAAGTAAGGTGGCAAGAAGTCTTTCATAACTCTTCTTGACTTAGACTCTATAATTGACCGAATTATTGCTAAGAGCAACGTTGCCGGTTCCAGAATTAAAGCCCAAGGGCGCATGACATAAAGAAATCCGGACGTGAAAAAAAATCTCAGAGGAGAAAACGGAGAAAAGGGGGAAAAGAGAAGTACCAAAAGGAGCAAGACAATCCAATCGGACAAGTTCGCAAAACGTTGACGAGCGATCAGAGCTTTCAAGAAGGATCCAAGACAATGCAATATCAATAACAACAATATGAGAAAGATACTCTATAGCAATTGTTTCAATGACAGTTTCAAGTTCCTAAAACAACCTCAATCAAAACAATTAAATACAGCACAATGATACAACACTATTCGCTAAAGCAATACTGCAACAACATAGGCTACACAGTTACAACACAACAATTTCATCACGACTGTGCAAAAAACTCACATCAACAGTTACAAGAATTTCCAAGAACAATATTCATACTATAGAAGAACTTCAATCAAGATCAGATGCATTGGAAGTATAAACATAACTCTTCTTAGCTAAAAGCCACAACTTAAATACTTAGCAGTTTGCAAGCTCAATTTGCATACTAAAACTAACCGCGTTTATTCTGGCCAGAAGTGGAAAATAAGAGTGGACAGTAAAGTTTTGAAATAAAATAAACGTTAGTTTTTTGTATTAGCTGAGAAATGCTTGGCGCCAGAGCGGAATCTTGGCTAATGGCGCATGCGCCGTCGGAATTGGCACTGAAATGTATTCTGTGAGAAACTTGATTTGTGTGGTACATTCGAAGTTGCGATTTATATGTTACACTGTAAGGTGAAACCTAGCGCCAGAGTGTCGCTATGAAAAATAAATGTATTGAAACTGTGTAATGTGTGTGGAGTTATTTTATTATGATATACAGCTATCGACAGGAAATAGAATAAGTCAATACAAGTTTTGGGGTCCGTCGAGCCGGAGCAGCTAATACAAAACAGTTAGTAAAACTTAAATCCTTATAAGGTGACCAGAAGTTATACAGGATGGTCATGAATGGATGTGTGTGTGTGTGTATTGAGAATACGGCAAAGCACACTAGGGCTATCTGCCTAAGGGGAGGAATGCCTTTCGTGGAGGACTTTCTAAGGGAAACTGGCTCGTATACACGATACACATGGGGAAAACCACGAAAACGCCCATGCAGCCAGCCCGTTCGCGTGATTCGAACCTCGGACCGAACTACCAGTGTTCAGCGATTTTACCGCTCGGCCGCTGGTGGGCCATGAATGGATGAATGGAGGAAGAATGGATGGTCATAACTTTAATAGGTTACATAACATAGCAAGTAATAATTTTCGTGACATAATGCATGACGAAATGTAAAATGTGAATAAATGTAATGAAAGTAATGTAATAAAATGTAATAAAATGTAATGAAATAAAAATGTAATGAAATGTAATGAAAAATACGTTGTAAGTACCAAGGACATGAAAAACGGAAAGGTGTTTGAATCCCGTTTGGAGTTTGTTGTACAAGACTACCCAGCGTCAGAGAAGTTACGAGAAATAAAGTTTGATATTTGATGTCTTGAAATGTATATAATTTTCAACTGCAATAAAGGATTACAGCGACAGCGGATATTTTTAACGTAACGTAGATTTGCCCTCCATTTCGCCAAACGTAGCGCCGACGGACATTTTTCAAAGCGCACATCAGTCACTCAGTCGTCTTTGTGAAGCATATAATGAAGTTGGTCGTCATTCATTTAAGCAATTCTTGTAAATCATACATTATGTCTTGTAAATACTGCATGAACAAAACGATGTTTACTTCTCCATGCTTACTGTGTTTCATTCTCATTTTATATTAGACCACGTACTGTATAGCGAAAATGTTGCTACTTTTGCCATATTCTATCGCCTTCGAAATTATAACCATCAATTCTGTTACACCCTGACATACTTGATATTGTAATGTTTTTGAGTAATTAAAAGTATTTTTAAAAATAGTGATGTGTTAAGAGGTTATCACACATGGCTACAGTCTCTGCTAGACGGGACTTTTCTGAGAAACGAGATTCTGGTAGCACTGATTTAAACGGAGGGATTCCTAGAAAAAAGAGCCCCGCCTGAAGCGAAGTCCCGCCTAGCTACGGAAACAATGTTGAGGCTACGCGGGATATTTTCAAACCTCACCGAAAATGTCTGGGGTCCCGGGTAGAGACAACCAATCAGACGAAAGTTCTGCTTCTGAAGGATCACGTGATCCCGATTTGAGCGATAATCGATTACTGTTTGGCGTTCAAGTCTTTGTAGTAAGTGAGAAGGGTAACCTAGCTATATGGGTTTCCTGGAATTGTGCTGGTTCTGAGAATTGTCCCTTTCAGCGTCAAGTCCCGTGTAGCCGAAACATAATGTGATTGGGACCTTAGGATTTCTACTCGAGATCTTACTTTTATGCATTGTAAAATAGTAAAGTATATCGAAAATCATTATAAATTAGCATTTTAGAACGTTATTCATCAAACAAATTTACATTTGATGTAACCTCGGCTATAATTTCTATAGATTTAACGTAATAAAATTTATTTCGACAAGCAAAGGAAAGTAAAATGTTTTACAGAAAATTTTTAATCTATTTATATGTCACAATACTTTAAAATAAATGTGGACTGGACACTCATATTTGTAACCTTCTGTATTAATTTGCCATTAAGACTGAAAAATTCTAATTTAACAATTTAATTTGAAACTGAAACAAAAGCTGCTTATGACGCTCAGAAATAGAGTAACTCTGCTCTTGCAAAATGTGATTTAAGATACAATGACTTGACACACGCATGACAAAACTGTGACGAAAGAATATTAAATTTGTCAAAGAATATGACGCACGAAAGCGAGAAGCGCAGAAAATTATCAGTTAATTTTCAGGTACTGCCATTAGCGACCGTGTAATATTATTTCTCGCTTAACACTACACACAGTATTTTAATTACATTTTTAAGATGCAATGGCGAAAACGTTTTTTAATTAAATTCGCCAAAATAGCTTTCAAAAGTAAATGTGATTAAATTCTGTCAGTATAGATTTTAGTTGTCTGCATGAGAATCTTACGATGTTGCCGATGATCAAATTAGAATAATACGGAAAGTTTACTCAAGCCCTTGTTTTTTTTTATTTAAGCTGAAACTAACTTAAAAATACTGAACTTCTTTACTTCCTGACATATTTTGTATGCACGCATATTTTTGTCATATATATATTAAGCTATGGAAAATGAAAAGTAAATTTAAAATTGCTTATTTGAAATTCTTAACAATGCTTAAAACGAAAACTTATATTTTAATATTTGTCAGTTCTTCAAAGGTTAGTTTTAAACTTGCCCTTTTTCTACGTTTAGTCTCAATTGCTGTTATGAAATAGTTTTTTAAGAGCATGTGCAAGATTCTTGCAAATCTTAGGTACTTTAAAAAATGAGAAAAATATAGAAAAATATCTGAAAGTGTTCACATTTTAACGATTGTCTGCAAGGATTTGTTAAGGTTTTTTACTCTCTCGCTGAACTTGTATTCTACCAGTATGCTGTTGTACTACCGTCTACATGTATCTGTTGTACATGTATCTGTTGTTGCTAAGGTTGCTTACGAAACAGATAAGTTCAAAACTTAAGGTATCTGCCTACCCTAAATTCGTCGTTTTGATGAAAATTTTCGAAATTTTTTTTTATTTAATCATTTATAGGCCATGCATTTTGGTTTCCAAAAATGCTTTATTTTTGTTTTTACGATAACTAGAAGAAAAGTTATAGTATAAAAAATAAACAGGAAGTGAATTTTTGGATGCCGGAAGTAGGCATTTAAATGGTCGTAAAAATGTAAACAATAAGTTTAAACAACTATTTTCTAATTATTAAACAACATAAAAGCTGTAAAAGTAACACATCTTTCCCTCTGTGACACTTTGCTGATAAAATGCCTACATGGGAAGCCTCAAAACAATAATGAGTTGAGGACTTTTTACCTAAAGAAACTTTTGTCCAACTGAAAACATCGCTTTTAGGTGCACATATTGCTGTATTATTATTTAATTCAAGATATTTAGGACTTTTACCTATTTTCAGATATATAGAAATAGAAATTAATCCCATTATGCTTGAAAGCTACATTGGAATAGACAAACAGCGAATTCAGAAATCGAAACGCCAATCTCTACAATCAACAAAGCTATCCAGAAAAATGATAAAAGAAAGTCAAAATTAGTTAAGAATGAAGTAAAAGAGGGCTTAACATACAAATAGGGCGAGTTTTAAAGGTCTAAAGTGGCTAAAAAAATTTTTGTGCTGTATTAAAATTTTTAAATGCATTTTCTGAAAAATTGTGTTTTTCGTTACTTTTGATTGCGATTACGTTAATTTCTCAAAATATATTTAGAATGTTGAAATGAAATTTTACCAACAAAATGTTTTATTCATCTTTAGCTGTGTTCTGTAGCAAAATCTGATCTCTCTGTATATATTTATTGATTTTATTGACAGTATTTTGAAGAAAAGAGGATTTTTTTTGTTTTAATTTTGAGTTTTTGTACTAAGTTTTGAATATTTCAAAAAATTTTATAAGTACAGCAAATCTTTTGCTACAGAACATAGGTAAGTATGTTATTTATATACTGTGTAAAGATTATTGAAGTATATTCATTAGAATCTATTATAGGAGATCTGGCGTAAATGAAACTTTTTACTAAAATTTTACTAAATATTGCCTATATTTAAAAAATTAATGAAATGTTTTATAAAATCCCATTTAAATTCATAATTTTGTATCCCATGTTACTCAAAAACATGTATGTTTAATTAAAATTTTATGTATTTAAGAAAAAGTGCTTTGTATGTAGGCACATACTAGGAATTATTCGTTCATTATTGCATGAATATTGAAGTAAAGCTTAAAAGAGAAACTCACCCTTTTGTCGACAAGTCGAACTGTAATATTAAATAACTGAAGAACAACGATTTCATTGAACGTTTCGAGAACTTCAAAGTGATATGATTCCTGAAAACCGCTGGAAAAAATTAAGAAATATTTTAAGAAACGAAGAAAAGTGTGCTTTAGTATTTGCTAGTTTAAAAAGACATTATAAAAAGCTTTTTACTTATACAAAATATTCTAAGTAAAGAAAAGAATTGTTTTGGAAAGATAATAAAAAGTTTAATGGATAATTTTTCTATAGTAACTACACAAATGAAAGATCCGTCATAATGTAAAATTTAAGAATAGTATTAATTTAAGAATAATATAATTACAGTATTAATTTAGTATTAATTAATTATTAAGAATAGTATTAATTTAAGAATAATATAATTACAGTATTAATTTAGCATTCATTAATTATTAAGAATAGTATTAATTTAAGAATAATATGATTACAGTATTAATTTAGTATTAGTTTCAGCAAAAGGGCTTTTGTGCATTTGTATGGGCAGCAGTGCAAGTCCTCCATAAAAAAAGAATTAAGTAAATCCTGAGTTATATTATTTCGAATATTCATCTCTAATGTAAACAGTAATCATAAAATAACTACATTAATAAATACGACCTTAGGTGCACTTAAAGCGGAGAATCCGTTGCGACTTAAAACAGGAAAAGTCAGATTGACGTGCCCTCGCGATAACAGGAAACAGAACATGTACAGTAAGACCCCGTTTAACGCGGGGGATACGTTCCATCGAAGTAGAGCGTAATGCGAAACAGCGCTAAGCGAGGCTATCTTAACATGTAAATAATGGGGTTAGGAGAAGACGGATAAAAACTGGTTAGGCATTAAATTTAATAATGTTTTTTTTAATAAAAATAAAATCAAACATTTATTTCTTACAAAAATAAAAACAATATAAACGCATATACTTTTAAAAACAAATAAAATTCTCAGTCAGATCATTCAGTCTATTCTGGGTTTCCAATTTTCTGCCTTTTTGTCAAGAAGGCATTATGATAGATTGGCTTAATGGCATATTGCGTTCAATTTCGTCGTCAATCCATATAGACAGTCGTTTTCCCATTTCCTCTATAATGTTATTTCTTGAACGGGTAATTCTAGTTGCAGAGCTCGACGTAGTTGCAGTTGCCGATGACAGTATTTTTTCTTTATTCTTAAGTTTAATGGATAATTTTTCTATAGTAACTACACAAATGAAAGATCCGTCATAATGTAAAATTTAAGAATAGTATTAATTTAAGAATAATATAATTACAGTATTAATTTAGTATTAATTAATTATTAAGAATAGTATTTATTTAAGAATAATATAATTACAGTATTAATTTAGCATTCATTAATTATTAAGAATAGTATTAATTTAAGAATAATATGATTACAGTATTAATTTAGTATTAGTTTCAGCAAAAGGGCTTTTGTGCATTTGTATGGGCAGCAGTGCAAGTCCTCCATAAAAAAAGAATTAAGTAAATCCTGAGTTATATTATTTCGAATATTCATCTCTAATGTAAACAGTAATCATAAAATAACTACATTAATAAATACGACCTTAGGTGCACTTAAAGCGGAGAATCCGTTGCGACTTAAAACAGGAAAAGTCAGATTGACGTGCCCTCGCGATAACAGGAAACAGAACATGTACAGTAAGACCCCGTTTAACGCGGGGGATACGTTCCATCGAAGTAGAGCGTAATGCGAAACAGCGCTAAGCGAGGCTATCTTAACATGTAAATAATGGGGTTAGGAGAAGACGGATAAAAACTGGTTAGGCATTAAATTTAATAATGTTTTTTTTAATAAAAATAAAATCAAACATTTATTTCTTACAAAAATAAAAACAATATAAACGCATATACTTTTAAAAACAAATAAAATTCTCAGTCAGATCATTCAGTCTATTCTGGGTTTCCAATTTTCTGCCTTTTTGTCAAGAAGGCATTATGATAGATTGGCTTAATGGCATATTGCGTTCAATTTCGTCGTCAATCCATATAGACAGTCGTTTTCCCATTTCCTCTATAATGTTATTTCTAGAACGGGTAATTCTAGTTGCAGAGCTCGACGTAGTTGCAGTTGCCGATGACAGTATTTTTTCTTTATTCTTAAGTTTAATGGATAATTTTTCTATAGTAACTACACAAATGAAAGATCCGTCATAATGTAAAATTTAAGAATAGTATTAATTTAAGAATAATATAATTACAGTATTAATTTAGTATTAATTAATTATTAAGAATAGTATTTATTTAAGAATAATATAATTACAGTATTAATTTAGCATTCATTAATTATTAAGAATAGTATTAATTTAAGAATAATATGATTACAGTATTAATTTAGTATTAGTTTCAGCAAAAGGGCTTTTGTGCATTTGTATGGGCAGCAGTGCAAGTCCTCCATAAAAAAAGAATTAAGTAAATCCTGAGTTATATTATTTCGAATATTCATCTCTAATGTAAACAGTAATCATAAAATAACTACATTAATAAATACGACCTTAGGTGCACTTAAAGCGGAGAATCCGTTGCGACTTAAAACAGGAAAAGTCAGATTGACGTGCCCTCGCGATAACAGGAAACAGAACATGTACAGTAAGACCCCGTTTAACGCGGGGGATACGTTCCATCGAAGTAGAGCGTAATGCGAAACAGCGCTAAGCGAGGCTATCTTAACATGTAAATAATGGGGTTAGGAGAAGACGGATAAAAACTGGTTAGGCATTAAATTTAATAATGTTTTTTTTAATAAAAATAAAATCAAACATTTATTTCTTACAAAAATAAAAACAATATAAACGCATATACTTTTAAAAACAAATAAAATTCTCAGTCAGATCATTCAGTCTATTCTGGGTTTCCAATTTTCTGCCTTTTTGTCAAGAAGGCATTATGATAGATTGGCTTAATGGCATATTGCGTTCAATTTCGTCGTCAATCCATATAGACAGTCGTTTTCCCATTTCCTCTATAATGTTATTTCTAGAACGGGTAATTCTAGTTGCAGAGCTCGACGTAGTTGCAGTTGCCGATGACAGTATTTTTTCTTTATTCTTAAGAATTGTCCTTATTGTTGAAGTTGCCATAATCAATGCAGCACTAATTTGAGATTGACGTTCACCAGAATCTAATCTTCTAATCACTTGCATTTGAGTTTCCAGTGAAATGCTTTTTCTGGTTGCTTTCTTTTCTTGTTTTTTATTATCCCCCATGATAAAAACTAAAGATCATAATATTTGTCACTGTATTAATCGTTATAGTATTATACCAATTTAAACTTACAATAATGTCAAAAAATGTTTCAAATGATAAAAATGCGTCCACAAAGCAAGAAACACAACTACACTGTTTCGGATATGTTATTTGGAAACCTAGCGCTGCGCACAATTTCGGAGAATCCCCGGGTTGAAATAAAAGAGCGTTAAACCGAAACAGCGCTAAACGAAACAGCGTTAAGCGGGGTCTTACTGTATTATGGTTAAACATATATTGCATATAACATAATCATCTATTAAAAAATTTCAATACAACTAATAAATGGCACAAGATATTTCATGACTAAAACCAACATAAAAACGCCATTTGCTTTATGCTCTTTTTCAGACACGCAGTTATAAATGATTTTTTATTAACATGGTTATCCCAGTAGTTCAGAAGAGCTTTACACTGCTGCTCCTATTACGGAGACATGCTGATTTGCTGATGGAATTTGCTGATTTGCTCCGGAATTTGCTGATTCCGGAGACAGTGGCTAGCGCGTCGCGCAGCTACACCACAGGTCCGGGGTTCAATCCAATGTTGACTCAGCCTTTCATCCCTTGAGTGGGTCGATAAATTGAGTACCAAGTTCACTTGGGATATATGGGGTCCTGCGACAAGCCGGCCGTTTGCCCAACGCATATGCTGATGCACCCTGGGGGCCAAGGTCAAGAAAGCAGATTTCGGGGAACTGCTGGCCGTGGCCTACTACGGCTGTTACACCACTGAGTTTAGTTTATTTCGAAGACAGTAATCATATCAGCAATACCGAAGTAATAATTAAATTAATTTAAAGTAAATTCATCTTATTATCTGTTATTGTTTACGGTCGTTAAATTTACTGTAAATGACGTTTTGATTGTCTCTAAGGAATTATGACATAGTTCAAACAACCGAAATCAACGGTAATTTTACAGATTTGCAGTCTGTAAATCTGTAAATTTAGTCTTTTTTCTGCACATCCCTAAATATTAACTGTTGATTCCTGTTGTCTGAACTCTTATAATTGTTATTCGGCGTGTTATTTTCCTTTTAATTCTTAAGAAATGTTTGATGAAATACAATGATGGAAGTACCCTTAAGGGGTGGTTACAGAGCGAGAAGCTTCTAGACAAGGAGAACTACGACAATGACAACTTCTGTATACTAACATAATCTCAAAAAAATGGCTGAAAATCTCCCAACCTTCTCTCGCGCTTGCGTGGGAACCTAAATATGTAGATATAACAATTTCACTTGGCAGATGAGAATACAAAGTCAAACCTCCGACTGCGAGCGTTTTTCAAGATGAGCAAAGATTTTTAATAAATTTGAAGTTGATAAACGAGCGATGATTTGTAATTTGATCAGTATGGACACGCTTTGTCTGTTGAATTTCCAAAGCTCACGGGTTCAAATAACGATGATTTTCGGACCATGAGTCTTCTCCGAAGAACAATTAATTACGCAAAGAAACAATAAGGCAGTTCAAAGCAAATTAACAAACTTTGTCTGTACTTAACAGAAATAAAAAGTAATTCTATTATTTATAATGTAGTAAGTATGAATCATTTTTATGATTTTTTTCACGAACCCTTTTTTTACAAACACTCGGTTACATCCAGCAAATATCGCTGTCGGTTCACGCTCGTTATAACCAAATTCAACTTATAATTCGCCCCCTCGTTGTAACCAAGTTCAACTGTACTTATATTTCGACTGCTCGTTATAACCAAGTTCGGCAATTTTTCATTTATTAGGCCCGCAAGTTTATCACTTTAATAGTCAACTCAGCAAATCGATAAATATCTTAAATCTTTCGACTAGGCTTAAGAAGGATAACAGTGTCTTTCTTATTCCTATTTCTACCGAAATAATGATTAAAATTGATATCTTCGCAAAGTTATAGTAATATTTATGTAATGAACACATTATAAGAAGAGTTACTTCATCTTGCTCACAACTAGACTTTTAAATTTCTTAATTTGAAATAATAATAAAGCATTAACGCAACACGCGTTCGTGCATGTAAGCCAAACCTGATTTTTTTCTAACGCAATTCTGTAAAGTATTATCTTCTTCTGCCTTATAAAAATTTAAGCATTATATATGGACTTCATAAATATGGCACTTGAGGAACTAAACGAGTTTATGAATGCAATCCATACGTAGAGATTTTTTAAAGCCAAACAATTCTAAAACCATGTTTACTATTACCTCATTCCATATTCATAAAACATAAAAGTTATATTGTAAACTCATAAAAAAGTATAAAAACGCAGTGATATTAATAACTATTTTCTAAATGCTGATGCGAAAGTCATTTAATGTAATTACGTCACCCAATGAGAAAAAGCTATAAATGTCTGCAGATTTATAATTTAACATAAATTCCATTCTTATTTTTTCAAGGAAACTATTTGTTAACTACCACTAATAACTGTTAGTCAAACTAGGTCATTAAGCTACAAATGGTAACAGACGGAAAAATTAACTTACCTATCTCTTTTGTGTCTTTCATTTGGTGTTTCCGTCGAATGAACATCGTTTTTACTTGTGAATGTCTGAAAAAAAAAAGCACGGAAAATGTTATAAATAAGTGAAAAAGAGAGAAAGACATTTTTACACAAACATGCACCGAAATTAAATTTTTTGCTGGACTAAAATGTTTTTTATTTTCTCCTAAGCTTGAAGTAGTTAGTTTATTTTTACTTCATTTAAAGAACAGCTTTCTTTTCTTTGACTGACTTTTCCGTACGCCTTTCTCTCCCACCACCACCACAAGAATATTTTGTGAATAATAGTATATCAAAGATATTTGTTTTATATTAAAATATTCATCAGACTTTTGGTTCAGTTAGAAAATAGTACCCATATAAAGAATTCCATCGAATTTCAAGTATGTACCATTAGCCATTTTTAAAATATCATGCGCGCAAAGTGGAAACATGACGAAATATTTTGTTACAAAGCGGATTATATTACAAAAACATTTGTGGCAACACAAACTTTCTGATTACTATTTCAGAAAGCAGCTATATAATGTAGTCAGCTTTGAAAAAATGAAAGTAATTGCTTGTTAAAAAAAAATAAATTATCCCAATTCTTGCAACAGTCACACATTCGAAGATCATAAAGGGATTAAAGGTGTATAAGCCCCCTTAAACAAAGAGAACAGCAGTAAAATTCTTTGAATACTTAGGCTTTTCAGTTGCATGATAATTTGTAAAAAGACTCACTTTTTTGTCACTCGAAGAGTGTTTATCAGTAGAGGAAACATTTGAACTGAAATAGGAACATGATTCCTGGTCTGTCTGTCCCGAGCAATAAATAGAGCAGCACCAGGTGTCATCGGGATGGATATCACAGTTAGAATGATGAGGTAAACTTCTGTTTTCGTTGCACTGAATGTCTAAACTCCGAATATGCTTGCTTTGAGAAGTTGCAGGGATATAAACTGGTTTACAACAGGATGTACAGGTCGTGGCCTGGAGAAAAGAAATAAACCGAAAAACAAAAACACTTATATCTGAAAACTTCAAATTAAGTTTATTATATAACCTCATATTTATATATTATCTCGAAGAGTTTAACTTCAAAAAATATGAATTGAAAATATAAAAATTACAAAATTAAAACGAAGTTACTATTTGATCTTGGTATGCAGTTTCAATTTAATACCTGAAACAATTTTAAGTTAAGCAAGCACTACAGGCCTAGAAGTTTGAGAATTAATTCCTCAGAAATTTACTTTATGAAACGTGTTTTTAACAACTCGCTTTTAAACGTAAAATCATGCATTTAAAATGACCTGTTAAAAATGGCAAAGCCAAATGTAGGGGAGAAGCATATTATGATATTATACTATCATCGTAAATTAACGCCATATGGAGATGCGTGCATTTATTAATGAAGCTCAGTTCAGACGTCTTTCTCGCTTTATTTCAATGGATCGCTTATACTCGAGGCTCATGACAAATATTCTTTCAAACAGGCGCTATTTTTCATTCTGCCAGAACACGAAATCAGCTCACTGAAAATAATAAAACCTTCTTCAGGTATTTCATAACGCATTCGTACCATGATCAAGCTTAAATTCTTATATACCTTTACTGGCTCTCGAAATAAAAAGCAAGATTTCATGGCCTTTATTTGTACAATTAATATATAATTGACAGAGATCACTGCAAACATTTTTGCAAGTTTATCTCTTTTTATCCCAAAGTGGCGTTAGCCGAGAAAGACTATTAGTCTCGAAACAGCGTTTTGCGTCAAATCACTAAAAATGTTGAATAACTTTTCAAATTGTTGTCGCCAAATATTATCGCCCTGTATTATATGGTGTGGTGGTGTATTGAGAATACGGCAAAGCACACTAGGGCTATCTGCCTAAGGGAAGGGATGCCTTCGTGGAGGACTTTCTAAGGGTGTGTGTGTGTGATTATGGCAAAGCCTCGAGGGCTATCTGCCTAAGAAGAGAGATGCCTTCGTGGAGGACTTTCTAAGCAAAACTGGCTCGTATACACGTTACACATGGGAAAAACCACGAAAACGCCCATGCAGCCAGCCCGTTCGCGGGATTCGAACCTCGGACCGAACTACCAGTGTTCAGCGATTTTACCGCTCGGCCGCTGATGGGCGCCCTGTATTATATTTAAAGAAATGAAAAAATCAACAATCTACATGAAGGTGTGTATGTTTCTCGCATTGAGAAAAAACAACGGTACCCAGAGCCATTCACTTTTGAATAACGTAGTCCTCCATCCAAACATGGACACCTAGAAGCCCGACTTTTGAATTTCGAATTTTTTTTTTTTTTTTTTTTTTTTTTTTAATCTATTTTTTGTTTGTAAAACTTTAACAAATTTTTTTTGATTAACGAATTCAATTTTTTAAAGCTATCAATGGCAACCTTTACGGAATAAAAGATTTTATAGAAGAACAGAACGGAATAGAAGATTATCTCCAGCACGCGAGACAGTTTATTGGTAATTCTAAAGATATGCTCTCTTTAAATATTTTTAACCCAAATGCTCTCGAAATGTGTATGTATATAAATGAAAAAAAACGCCCTTTTGGGTGTAATAAAAAATTTGAAAGCGTTCGGATTTTTAAAAAAATTATGTCATTAACGAAATTTTTAAAATTAGGAGAATGAGATGCTTACCAGGATTTCTAAGAAATCAGTCTGCTTCGACCCGCTGGGATGAAGTAAAATGCCTTGAATGAAAGAGCTCCATTCTTTACACATTCCGGAATTTCTGCACCTGTTGAATGTACACACATATGTATATATTATTTATATTTTCTATATTGTAGAATTTGTAGTTAACTTATTTATTTCTCCTCCTGCTAATTAAAATTTTATATAAAATGCTATATTAATGAATGTGTAGGATTCGTTAGATTGTGTCAATGCAGGAGTATGAAAAATGTGAATTTTCCTCGCCGGGATTCGAACACCCAACCTTCTGATGACAGCAGGAAGTGCTAAACGTTTACACCATGAAGACATGCAGGAAGCAAGGGAAAATACAATGTACGTCCAGAAAGTAAGTTCCGTTTGGTAATAAAAATAAATTGTGTACAGCTACAGAAAAGTTATTTATTGCACAAAATTCAACAACTCTTAAACTACTTTTCCACATAACTGCCGAAATATTGCAGGCATTTGTCATAGCGTGGCACAAGTTTTTGTATACCTTCTTCATAGAAATTTGCGCCTATGCCTTCAACCAGTTGGAAACAGTTTCTTTCAGCTCGTCGTCATTGTTGAAATGTTGACCGCCAAGGAAAGACTTAAGATGTAAGAACGAGGTCAGGGCTGTACGGAGGATGGTCAAACACGTCCCAGTCAAATCCCTGTAGGAGGTTTTTCGTCACATTTGCAGTGTGTGGTCGTGCGTTGTCGTGAAGAAAAACAACACCTTTTGACAGCAATCCTCGACGCTTATTCTGTATTGCGCGGCGCAATTTCCGAAGTGTCTCGCAATAAGCATCTGCTCTGATTGTTTGATCACGCGGTAAGAAATCAATGAGTAAGATGCCCTTCCAGTCCCAGAACACTGTGCACATCATTTTTCGAGGTGTCAAGATTTGCTTCGGCTTAACCTTTGCTGGGTATGAAGTGTGCCTCCATTCCATTTGATTGCCGCTTACTTTCAGGGGTGTCGTAAGAAGCCCAAGTTTCATCTCCTGTGACTATCTATGTCAGAAATTCTTCGCCGCTTTCAGCATAACGGGTCAAAAACTGAAGTGCACTACCCATTCATTTTGTTTTGTGTTGCTCAGTAAGAATCTTTGGTACCCAACGTGAGCAAAGTTTACGAAATTTCAGTTTTTCGGTAACAATTTCATGCATTAGTGATCGTGAAATTTGGGGAAATTCCATAGCGAGAGCACTAATTGTAAACCTTCGGTTTTCATGGATCTTGTCATCAATCGCCTGAACCAGTTCTTCTGTAACCAAAGATGGACGCCCACTTCGTTCTTCATCGTGCACATCACTACGTCCGTCATTGAACTTTCGGACCCATCTTCTCACCATTGAATCACTCATCGCTTTTGGTCCGTAAACATCGCAAATTTGCCGATAAATTTCACTAGGTTTCACTTTCCTCGCATTCAGAAAACGAATCACAGATCTGATTTCACAAGCGGCGGGATTTTCAATCAACACCGACATTGTAAACAAGCACAACAAAGCGTACGGGACTGACAGCGATCTCCAAATGGAGCGCGTTTCTTCTCCTTGATACAGAGCGTCTACTGCGCATGTGCGGAATTGCGATCGCAGAGCTGCAGCGGAGATAAATTGAAACGGAACTTACTTTTTTTACATATCGTATATTCCAGCACGCGCACCCAAAATTTCAAAGTAAATTTTAAAAACTTTTTAGGTATATTCGCCGCACAACGCGCACCCTTTTCTTTACAAAAATAACCCTGAAAGATAACATGTGAAATGCTCTTAATTTTTGAAGTGATTCATTCGATGAGTCTTCCCAAGTTTCCGAACAATGGTATACTAAAAAATGACGACCTATAAGGGGAAGAATAAGTGTGTGGGAGAAATGCTTGAGGGAGTAAATAATTCTGCAAAGAGAGTGGATTGTATTCAATGTAGGTGTGCACAAGAATGTTTTTCTAGGGTGTAAGAAGTATCGAGAAAAGGTGGACATAATTTAGAATGCGAATATACTTCCGAACCCGAATGAATTCGCGGAATTAGGATAGGATAGTAATAGGATAGGTATAAGGATAAGAACTTTGGCTCTTCCAAACGAAAAAAATACCCAGTGCTGGTTCCAAATGTAAGGCCATTCAATATAAAGCGAAAGAAATTGGAATTCGTGCTGCGGCAAGTATGTCTGATGTTGATGAAAGCTTCTTACATGAATGGAAGAAAAATTAAATCGCGATAATTAATATGGCAAAGAATAAATTTGCTTTGAGTAAAGGAGTAACAAAATAGCCTATCCTAGAAGAAAGTGTCACAAACTTGCTGTTCTTAGGAAATCGCCAGAAATAGCATTTAGGTGTACCTACAAATCTAATTTTTGCATGCTCATCTTTTCCTTTTTTTATCATTTTTATATCATGCACCCGTAAATTTCGGTCTTATTTTTTATATTAAAAAAGCACGTTATATACAGGAATATATGGTAACTTATAATTTATTAAATATTTTAAATTTAATTTGGCATATTATTAGTCAGATGGTTTTAATTAAATTTGTATTCAAAATATTTTATTTCTCTTCACACTAATTATAATTTTTACACGTAAAACTATATGTTTTTTTAATTATAATTTTACACGAAAATTTATACGAGGTTTGCTTTCTGCCACTTTCTTAATTGCTGTGCATAAATAATAAAAATAAGGATGTATAAAAATAAGGATTTAATAATAAAAATAAGGATAAATAAAAATAAGGAGAATAAAAAATAAGGATAAAATAAGGATGTATGTATGTTTATGTATGTTCGCAACGTTAACGAACCTTTTCGGACGACCGTTAAAATATGAAACCTTTCGGATTTCTCTTTTTTTTTTTTTTTTTTTTAATTTAGCAGTAGCTTTTACTTCAGAGTCAAGATATATGAGAGGAAGATTACGCAATATATATTTGTCGCATAATGCTCAAGATACTAAATTTTGAAAAAGGAGAAAGTAGTATCCGGCTTTTAGAAAATATGAATCTGTTAAATTTCTTTTCCTTTCTGTACAAGACTGAACAAATTGTTTTCTTACGCAGATCTAATAATGCAGCATACTTCGATGCGTTGCTTTTATAGTACCCTGATCAAATTTATCTTTTCCGGCATTTCCGGTTACGCCTCTACGCCGGAAAGAGAAACGACAGCAACGGAAGTTCTTAAAGTGATATCACACTGGGGCAAATATATCTTTGTTTGATTTATAACATGAACATTTAAAAAATGAAAGTGATTTAAGAAGATACAAGTTGTAGTGTTCCTCACTTTGGAATTCTAAGTTAATGTTGGAAGTGAAGAATCTAAGAACTGATAAGCGAATAATCGCTTGAGTTCGATGACAAGAAACAACAAGATAGAAGGGTAACTAACCCTTGATTAGTCCAATAAGATTTAACAAAACTCCGCCTGGGAGTGTACAAGCAAAGCACGCACGCACTTGGACTTGAACTTAAAAGACTAAGAATTAAACTAAAACTAAGATTAACTAAAGAAGTATAGCCGAAGCTATCAAGGTTCAAATTGAGCTGACCCCTTAACTTATTTGACTACGAAGCTTAGCAAGGGCCTGAATACGGCAGGGCGTAATAAAAGCTTTGAGAGAGAGAGTGGCCAAAAAGGCAGACGCGCGTAAATCAGAAACTCTGATTCTCTCTGCCTCAGTAAGTAACTTCGTGGTTTAAATACCGCTCCTCCTCATTTAATATTCAGCAAGATTCCAAAACTACGTTCTGGCCGGAAGTAGTAAGTTGAAGTTAAGAATTTGACAGGAAAGGAACTTTAACTTAAAATTTAACTGTTAATAAAATTAACATAATCCTTACGAAGTAAAAGAAACAGTATATAAAATATCTGAAGTGGACTCCCCATGACTTCCTTGTAGAGCCTATTAAATTATGCACATTTTCTGCTGCATTTCGTTTAAACTTATATCCTCGAAATTGATTAAAGATATATTTTTCACTCCGTCAACTTAGTTCTCACTTCGCGGCAAGACAAGAATATATAAAAACTCAGTGTCTTCATTAAAAATTGTAAAATTTAGGAAAACATAAAACAGTAAATACAGTTAAAAAAAGTTTAAAAAAATTACAATTAAAATTAGTGTAACCAAAAACAAAAATTAATTATTAAAATTCCACCCAAAAACAAACATTTCGGCCAGCGTGCAAGAAGACATATCTTTCGGTGCGCCAAACTGAACGTTTCGTTTTAGCCCCACTGAGCAAAAAGATGCTGAAGTAGGTGCGCAAACTGAACTGCCGGTTCTACTAAGAGTTTCAAATGTAAATAAGAGGCGACCTCGTTAGGCTTAACACTACTGAAACAACTTTCAAAAAGAAAAAAAATAATAATTCCCGACGGATTTGCTTACCGCTCAAAGACTGCGTATGGAGTTGTGATTTGTCCTTAAGCTGTTTCGAAGGAAAATCCTACCATCCAGCCACATTTTGCGCAGCAAGGCAACAAGTCGCAGGTTGCTCCAATCCGAGAAAGTAAGAATTCCAAACTTCAGTTATTCGCGTGCTTACTTCTATCCCAGCTAGTTACTAGGACTCTGTCATCACTGAAATTATGATTTGACCGTCTTTATGTATATTTAGATTTCACTATCGGCCTTGCGTGCGTTAAATTCTACAAAGCTTTCAAATGTCTTACCCTGCTGCTTACAAATCTCTCATCGACTTAAGGCATTTGTAAGCAACAGGTTTTCCAGTATTGAGCAGCTCAACGAAAACTGGGGGTCATGTACCTATGGAGAATAATCGTACAGACATAATTTTACGCGGACTAAATACTACTGACATCTCATCGAACTCGGTGTGTTGGCATGGCCCACAGCTTTTACTTTTACTATAATGTACATATGAGCCCAGGCTAGACATGAAAAAGTTCTACAGACGAGTTCTATTTGAAGGAATTGTGAGCTTTTATATACACTGTATTGACTGAAGATAATGATGTTTGAGGCATTGACTGAAGATAATGATGTTTTAGACATTGACTGAAGATAATGATGTTTGAGGCGTTGACTGAAGATAATGATGTTTTAGACATTGACTGAAGATAATGAGGTTTTAGACATTGACTGAAGATAACGATGTTTTAGACATTGACTGAAGATAATGATGTTTTAGACATTGACTGAAGATAATCATGTTTTAGAAATTGACTGAAGATAATGATGTTTTAGAAATTGACTGAAGATAATGATGTTTTAGACATTGACTGAAGATAATCATGTTTTAGACATTGACTGAAGATAATCATGTTTTAGACATTGACTGAAGATAATCATGTTTTAGACATTGACTGAAGATAATCATGTTTTAGAAATTGACTGAAGATAATGATGTTTTAGACAGTGACTGAAGATAATGATGGTATAGACATTAATTGAAGATAATGATGTTTTAGACAATCTCATGAACTTGACTAATAATTATTTGATATTAATCAGAGTTTTAAGTTTATTTTCTGGTTCATACATAATACTAGAAACCTATATGCTCAGCACAGAGGACCACTAACGTTCAGAAGAAATAAATAATGCTAGAGATGCTCTAATTATCAGAGCTGAGGTAAATGTATTTTCTCTTCCGAAATTGGCTCTCTTCAAACAGGAACACCTGTCGCATGAAAAAAAAATAGGACAAGGTTTCTTAATCTGGTTTTAGATAAACCATCTGTGTTGGAAGATGTTTGAGTCAGTCAGTCTCAGCAGCAATCAGAATTAACCTATAATTTTTCCAGATGGACATAAACTAACGAAATGTACTATGGAATATCATCATCGGAAGTACTTTCATGGAGGATCCCAAACTCTTCTTCGCAGTGTACGTCAAACGTTTTGGCCTATGGATAGCAGAAATTTGGAAAAGTAGATACTACTTGTGTCGAATGGAAAGAGAATGACAGCGCGCTTTTACTCTGCATCAGATAAGAGAATGTCTGGAACAACAAAAGGACGATAAGAAGAATCGAGATGGTAGAATGGGATATTTCACTTAGCCGTCATCAGTCGGCGAAGAAAGACGTAATGAATGAAAATAGACAAGCAATGTGAAAAAAAAGTTGGATCAGTAAGGTAGTAAGTACTTCAAATAACTAACAAAATGTTAGGTAAGAATTGTCAGGACTACGTGTTCTATGCACACTCTTAGCAAACATAATGGTGACAGTATCAAGGTCCTGATCTCGAACAGTGAGCTGAATGAAGCTATGTTCTTGTGAGTGCTAGAAGAATTACAACCTACGAAGGGTGTAAAAGGACCCTTTTATTTAAAACACTATTTACAGCAACTCCCAGCTCGGGAGTGATAACAGAGAAATAATGACCCCGCGCTAAACTGAACAATCAAACAATTTAAAGTAAAGCTTAACTCGATATTTAATTCGCTGTTTACAAAGCTTAAACGCGAGATTGGCCTATTTATGGTGCGTAGCAAGCCTTTGCTAAGTACTAACGTACTTAAATCTCTTCAATCAGTATTAGAGGAACAGCACTAAGGCGTAGGAATTTAAATACTAACTATTCTGGCGAACGTCCACCGAGCCGACGTTGTCTGAGACTAAAAGCTCTCTCACACTTGAGAAGTTTCTCACTAACCTTTAAATACAAAACTTAGCTCCAACACAAATTAGCATAAAGCTAAACCGCGTGCTCATTCTGAAGGGAAGTTGAAATAAGAGTTTACAGAAAAGGGTAACTTAAAATAAAAAGATATTTGGTTAGTTTAAATTAAAACCTTACAGAATATCCGAAGGATATTTGTGTTTTTCTCTAGGAAAAGGTGAGCATTGCAAAGAGGAAAAAATTTCTTGCAAGTCTTTTGATATAATTTTGTATAATATCAATTTGAAGATCTCTGTGAATATATGAATTTGGGATGAACCAGGGTGCATTAATAGTTTCACGAAGGGTTTTATTTTGAATAACTTGGATCTTTTTTCTGTGGACTTTAGCGGCGTGTCCCCATACCGGAATGGCATAGTTGATGAATGTATACTGTGCTACAAACAAAAATCCACCGCTGCCTTGAAACTAATGGGCGACCTTCCTTACGAAAATGTATTCAGAGTCCCTTCGTTACCAATACTGGAATTGTCTTTTGTGGAACTCCCCAAATTATTACGTTTTTCGGCTTCTTATGAAGTACGTGGAATTTTTTCTCGCCCAGAGGTCCAAGATTCAGACAGTTCTGGGATGCTGGAGTTGAGTATTTTAAACACCAACACAAAATATAGTTGCAGAAACTAAAGTAACCGTATCACTTATAATTATTTCCGCTCAAATTGAGTACATTCTCAGTTTGAGCCCCTTACCTCTTTGTATCCAGACGCAAATGGTTGTAAGGCTTTAAAGCTCGGCCATTTTGATAGGATATCCGATAAACGCAATTTCAGAGCAAGAATAGGTTAACATTTTGGTAGAGATGACCAAAAATTGTCCAGCGGGCGTGGAAATGACAGCAAGATTGTATTGAAACCTACAACAAAGAACTAAATGGCAATTTTCTGAAGCAGGCAAGTTTGAAGCAGAAGACATGAAAAATAATGAATCCCCTCACCGGTTCTCGAATCCATACCTCTCAAACACGCGCCGACTGTGCAACCGTCATAACGCAAAGGCATGCTGGAAGAAGCGAGAAAATACCTTATATGATAGTATGACCATGAGACCAACTTGTTTGGTTAGGTGTGTCGGGCTTCGTCCACTACTGATACCTTATATTGTCAGGAGATGTACGTCTCTTCACTTGCTTCGGGAACATACTGTATCCTGAATAAGAACAGGGAACTTACTAAAGTTCTGTTCCAGATTGTGTGGAATAGATGACACAAGCAGGAAGGGTATACTAAACCCTTTATTCTCTATTACTTTACAGGTACTCCGTACTTCGGGATACAGAAACCAACCACTTGTGGTCTGAACGTAAAAATATAAAACTACTAACTAAAAACTACACTAACTAAAAGCTAACTTTGAATTAGTATACAAATGCCTAGCACTAAGACTGGCCTTTATTTAAAAGGGTACGTATGTAGTACGCCGAGCTGCTGAAACTAACGTTTTCAATATCAAGAGTGCTAAACCTCCGGCCTTAAAAGCAAACAGAAACCGAATGAAAACTCGCAAGACTGCATTGGCAAGCGACTCGCTTCCTAAATCTCCTTCTCTCTCTACCTCTTGGCAAAAAGGCACAACTTAAATACTTAAGCGTTAGCAAGACAATTTGCATAAACAAGTTAAAGCATTTAATTCTGGCCGGAAGTAGAAAATAAGAAGTGACAGTACAGTTTTAAAATAAAATAAACGTTAGTAAAACTTAGGATCCTTACAATATGACAATCGTAACAACACCAAATGGTACCTTTAAAAGGTGTCTTTCTAAGCTTGAATTCTTATAAAATAAATTATTTCTTAGTTTTTATTTCTACTAGTAGCATTGTGTTGCTTTTAACCTGTAACAGTAGTCATTTCATTTCTCTGCTCATTTTCTAGCTGAATGAAATACACGCAAATGGAAAGTGAATACGAGCTAGATTCCTTTAAAATATACTCCACGAATGTGTCTCTTCAGAGCACACGAGGGCAGATAGCCTTTGCGTGCTCTGCCTGAATCAAATAATCCAATGCGGTCTTAAATCTAAGCTTGGGAAATAAATCCAAAGTTACAAAGTTAAACTTAAATACGATTTATGCATGAAGCTTAAAAAATTCATTGCGTTTTTACGAAATTTATGAAATTGAATTCAGTTTCATACGTACAGCAATTTTCTATCGTTTCTTAAAAACGGTTTTTATCCCATAGAAATCGATGGAATGTGATAATATCAGGTGCTACTTTGGTAGACGGTTGCACGGATTTTTGGCGATTTACATTGGTGAGCGATACGACTTATGGTAAACCCATTACTGGACAAGTAACCGATATTTTGTTGTCATTTTATTTAAAAAATAATGCAGAAATTCCGCGTTTTAAATATTATTGATAGCTTCTAAATATTAAAAATCAATTTAATTTTGCATTTTTATTTGAAATAAAAATTTTATTGTTTATGATATTTTATATAATTTTATGTTGTGTATGATGTAATCAATGACGTCACCTTACTTTAAAAGTAATTGGTTTTAATATCTATAAATTTAATCTAATGTTTTAAACATTATTTATGTCTGTTAAATATTAAAATACAATTTAATTTTGCATTTTTTTAAATGATTTTATTTTGTATGATTATTTAAATAATTTTAATTCTATGTTTGATATAATCAGCTCCCTAATTGGTTACGGAATATTTTTGCATTAACGAGTTGTAATCAGCTTCCTGATTGGTTACTGCATATTTGTGCATTACCGCGCCGTTTTGAAATTTTATTATTCATCTCTTCGAATTCTTTAGCTTTCATAGCGAACGGATATGTCCCTTTCAAAGATGAATGTTGTTATTGGTAAGAATCAGAGGAAATTAATTTTAAATATTTGGAGGAAACCTTGCTAATCAGCAATGACAGCAATTTAACATACACTCAAGATCCAAAACATTATGACCACCTGTCAATAACGAGTTGGGCCCCCTTTGGCGCTCAACACAGCTTCAACTCGCTTTGCCATGGATGCCACAAGTCCTTGATAGATTGCCGGAGACAGATTGTACCAGATGTTGTAGGAACGGTCACGCAAATCCGAGATATTGCGAATTGGTGGTCTTTGACCTCTGAACTGACGTCCCATGACATCGCAAATGTGTTCTATAGGATTGAGATCCGGTGAGTTAGAAGGCCAGGACATTAACTGGAAATCAGCATCATGATCCTGGAACCACTCCAACACAATTGTAGCCTTGTGACACGGGGCGTTGTCCTGTTAGAACATTCCATTTCCAGCTGGAAAAACAGAGGCCATGTAAGGGTGCAACCGGTCCGCAATGATGTTCAGATACCTGTGTTTAATTTTATATATTGAAACCCTGATTGTTTTCAGATATTGGCTTTTATTGAATTTTATTGCTTTATTTCATTGCAATTCTGATTGTTTTCAGATATTGTCTTTTATTGAATTTTATTGCTTCACTTTATTGTAAATTTTAAAAATATGGAATTTTATTCAAAACCCGAGAGAAATTTTATTGTGTCTTTTGTCTTGTTCTGTCTTGTTTTATTTATACACTTTTATTTAGGGTTTAAATTTTTATGGAATTTCTTAAAATCCTTAAACGTCAATCTTATTTGTCTAGTTCATTGAGTATAATAACCAATGTTATATCAGAAGCTTTGAACATGACACGCACTTCCGAAGATTAAAAATACTTGTGAATCTCTGTAGTTTAAAATACAATAATCTGTAAAGTTTTTCTGTAATTATATTGAAGTACCACTGAGAACTAGGGTCTCAGTGGTCAAATCGGAGTTGACCCTTCTGCTGGTTTACATGGAATTTGAAATAGAATTTAACTAAACTTGATTAAACTTTAATAAGAATTTAACTAAACTTAACTAAACTTGGTTAAATTTGGTTGAATAGATCTAGATATAGAATTATTAGATGTTAAACTTAAATTGAATTTGATTGAATAGAACTAGAATAGATTGATTGAACACTTAATTAAATTTGATTGAATGGAATTTTATCTCAATTGGGAATTCCTCGGCGACTCTGCTCCTGGCCCTTCCCGGTGTTTTCTTGGGTTTTTTTTTGTGTGATTGTGTTATGTGTTTGTGTGCTTGATTAGTTTGTGTGTTGTTTGAAGTTTTTTCTTCCTTCTCTTTTTAGTTGAATATATTAACAAACATTTTCTTGATTTAGTTATCCTTTGTTTCTCTCGCTTTCCTTTTTGAATGCGTGAACTTTAGCTTTGCGGCCTTTCATTAATTGTAATCTTTGTGTTCTTTTTGGTTTCCTTATACTAACTTTTTTTGTTACCCGGACTCATCCTTTGGTTTCTCGGATCAAATTTAACAACATTATTGGCTCGGTGAGCAGATATTCTAGTCATCTATTGTAGTTTCGGCTTTCTACTCTGTGAGGAACGACGGATTGCTGGTAGCCGTTGTTTTGGTTTTTATTTGGGGGAGACCTGTACATGATCATTTGGTCTTCAATAAGACTAGGCGAATCGGTCTCCCTCGCATTTCGACCCTGTAGCATTCATGGTCTGCTCTACCACAACCACGGGTCCTCCCAGAAACGCCCAAGAGAACGTCTCCCAGAGCATAATACCGCCACCACCGGCCTGTGTATGACCTACTGTGCATTGAGAGAGCAACTGTTCGCCTGGAAGATGGCGTATCCTGACACGGCCATCGGCGTGATGAATGACAAACCGTGATTCATCTGACCAGGCAACTCTCTTCCACTGATCCATGGAGCAGTCGCGATGTTCCCGGGCCCAGCGCAGGCGCAGTTGGCGATGACGCTTGGTCAGCAAAGACACACGAGTGGGACGTTTGCTGCATAGCCCCATATCCAATAGTGGCCGCTGAACAGTGTGCTCCGATATTTTTCTACTTGGCTCTGCGTTGTATTCGGCTGTCAGCTGAGCCACTGTCTGGCTCCGGTTTTGCTTCACCATGCGAGACAGTCTCCGACGACCTTTTTCTTTGATAGCGTGTTGACGTCCAACACCATGCCGTCTACTGCTGGTTTCACCGTCATTCATCCACTTTTCATACGTACTAACAACTGTAGATCGCGAACAACCCACGAGTCTTGCAGTTTCGGAAATACTTGTTCCGAGCCTTCGAACGATTACAATCTGCCCTCTATCAAAGTCGCTTAGATCAGCAGCCTTTCCCATCACACACAGAAGTAAGTGAAAGAATGATTCTTCAGACTCTCCAGCAGCAGTTAAATACCACTTCCACCTGATCACGTGCCTTCCACGTCATCCAGGCACGTTTCATCGCAAAATGTAGGGCTGGTAATAATGTTTTGGCTCTTGAATGTATGTTTTAATGTTAAAAAACTATATCCTGTAAAACTTACTTTAAAGTATTTGAAGTAATATTTTAATTCTTTTAAACGTTGGTATGATGTTTTTCAATTCGATATTCAATTCAAGTAATATTTTAATCCAATTAAACGTTGGTCATAGTAAATGTATTTATTTACATTTGCCTGCCATCTTAAAATACGACGTTTTCAACAAATAATTAATCCAATGTTTTTAACGATATTAATTTTTTTTAAAGTTTCGAATACTTTGCGTAAAATACGTAAAAACAGCGTTTTTCAAGACGGTTGACGATTGTAAAAACCGCGCCAACAATTGCGCCAACGTAAATCGCCAAAACTCCATGCAACCATCTACCAAAGTAGCACCTAAATAACCAAAAACCACATAAAATGAATGTTTACTTTTCTAACTCATAAATACATATTTTCATCTGACAACAGATTGATATTTATCTACTCCTACGTCTGCGTCTGCATTTGCAAAATGGTGAAACATGAAGACAAAATAACAATTCTCGTGCGAATCATAAAATAAATAACGTAATTTATACATTAAAGGAAAATTCCTAAGCCCAGCCAAGGCATTGAAGAGGATGTAAGGATGTTTTTAAAAACACAAGATATGAAAGTTATTATTTAAGTTTTAATTTTTTAAGTCAAAATATTATGCTTAGAAATTTTAGCGATTCTAAAATAACTTTAGCAAATATTTATATAATTTATAATAATAAAGAAACTAATTCAAACTAATAAATGCAAAGAAAATAAGCATTTGAGTTAGAATTCTCAGAAGTCTCTCTAACGCAACTGAAGAAAACCTTCATCTAAACTTTTTCCCCGAATTCTGATGAGTTGTTTACATTTCTTTACATTTTTTGAAGTATCCTCAATCGTATACTGTTTGGATTTAGAATTGTTTTGTAAAATAATTAATATTCTTAAAAAGGGCTGCCGCGTAACAATTTCTTTTGCATTTTAAAAGGAATGGCAATATCGCCAGCTAATTGTTTAAAATGAATACCTAAGAAAAAAGGTATTCAATTCGTTCAAGAAATGTGTGTTTCTAGAATTTTAGAAATGGATTCACAGATAGGTTTAATAGACAACACCTTCCCAATGTAAACCAAGCCAACAAGGCCGCTTATTTTCTCAAATTTTAGAATCTGACTTTATTACAATGTTTGTCTTCGGGAAATTAATATGTCTCTTTCTTTTTCCCTTGGCTTTTTAGCATACTAAAATTGTTTACATAAAAAATGCATGCAATGGTTTTAAATAATTTCTTTCGGAAAAGCATTCTTTGGTAAGTTCCATACGAAAGCACTTTTATCTTGTGTGTGTGTGTGTGTGTGTATTTAATTATGGCAAAGCAAACTAGGGCTATCTGCCTAAGGGGAGGGATGCCTTTCGTGGAGGACTTTCTAAGGGAAACTGGCTCGTATACACGTTACACATGGGGAAAACCACGAAAACGCCCATGCAGCCAGCCCGTTCGCGGGATTCGAACCTCGGACCGAACTACCAGTGTTCAGCGACTTTACCGCTCGGCCGCTGGTGGGCTACTTTTATCTTGAATATGCAGATTTCTTACTTTTTAGAATTTAGAAACCTTTTGTCTTTGTATAAATAATGGCATTTGTTCCAAGTTCAAAATCCGGTTTCTTTCTACATTTTTAGTATTCCGAGCGCAATTCACAACTAGCAAATCGAGCACGGAGATACTGTTTATCAGCTCCTTCACATTTCTTTATCTGATGACTCCAACTAATAATGAAGTAGTCGATAGGATATGTATCTTCAGTAAGCTAAAGACAAAAACGAAATATAGTTGTATCCCAGTAATATTATTATGAGAATTGAGGCTGTCGTAACAATCCTTCCCTATATCTCAGAAACGATATAAAAACGTATATCTAACGAGAATTATATTTCATATTCAACTGATTTCGCTGAGAGTGGTAATGAATTAGATCTGGAAATTTTAATGTGGTAAAAATATCAAAAAACAAAGTAAGTATATTTGCATTTTCTGGTTTTCAACTAATACCGTTTGGTTTTAGAACAAAATTTACAGGTCCCTTTCACACACGTGTGTATAGGTTTTTTTTTTTTTTAAATTGAGTTGAAAAGGACTGGAAGTGTTACAATGAATCAAGTGTTTTCTTATTTCAGTGCTTGCATTCTTTTGATTTTTAAAGGGTAAGATGCAGAATACATATTTTGTATAATCTGATTATATCCAATGTTAACATTAAAAGCTATATGTTAATAAGTTGAATGTATTCGTTATGAATAAGATAAATCCATTCTGTTTGACGAGTATTTTTTGAGAAGACTACATTTAAGAGTGATCTGTTATTAAATGTGGAATTCAACACACTAAATGTATTCGAATGCAAATTAATAAAGTTCACTTTGAATAAAATTCTGCATTGTCTATTATTTTAGATTATGTTTTTCATATAGACTGCAATAAAAAGTGCTGACATTTACATATATAATTGGTGTAAATATTTTTCTCATATGCATAGTTTTATGTAAAGATAGCATTTGGGCTCAGATGTTTATCACACATTAATTTCTTCTATTATTTACCACTCATTAAATAATATTTCACATGGATATTTTTGCGGAGTATCCAACATGTGTTTGTACTTATTTCAAATCTTTTCAACTAGGTAGTGAAATCTTCATAATTGCTTATATTTAATCTAACTTCGCAATGAACATTTTCAGAAGAAATCGACGATGCTTTAATTATTTTGTACACAAAATTGCGTGGCAGAATATTTTCAGCCATCTTGCTTAAATCTTAAAACACGCGAAAGGTCATGTGACATGACAGAAATATTACTGGATGCCCATTGGTCCATCCTAGAAGCCACTCTCTTGATGGCTACACAGATGAGCACTTGTGAAATATGCGGGCGGGAGAAGCGCAGTTGAGGAATTAGTTTTATTTTAGATTTAAAAAAAGAAACGCTTTCGACTTTGAAACAGCAATCCGAGTAAGAACGTAAGGTTGTGAAATTCGTTTGTTTTTAATACACAAATCAGTTAAGATAAAAGTAGTCCTTTTTAATGTAAGTTTAACCAAATTCACAATTTCTATGATTCTTGGTCAATTTTAGCGTTATAACTCGTTTTTTTTTTTTCTAACAGAGACTAAAATTGTCGAGAGAGTACCATATTCATTGTAAAAGAAAATTTTAGTACATATAAATTTATGACCTCTTGCATCGTGAAGCTGTCTGAAATACAAGTATGCGAGACTTGTTTACCGTCTTAATAAAAGTAGAATCGTACTATTCTATCATGTTAATTTAAAATAAAGAATTCAGTGTTAATCTCTACACATAATAATAGAAAGAGTCTGTCTGTGTGTGTGTGTCTTCCGTTGCTGCCCTTTAGCTAATAGACCCAGGGCTACGAAAGGTGGTACATAGACGCATCTAGACAAGAACCAGTGCACCTCGAAGCGATATTTTCCAAAATTCGAATCAGAATTTTTCTTTATTTTATCCTTTTTGATGAAATCGTATCATTTTGAATAGTTTCATTCTTTTAGAAATGTGGTTTTGGCAACAGTTTTTCATTCAATGCTTTGGATACTGGACTGCTGACTGTTGAAAGTATCAGATAAAATATTATTAATTATACACATCACAATCTTCTTGTTCTGACGCGCATGTGTCTCGCGAGGCACAACAGAAAGAATTTCCTTTCTCTCTCTCTCTTTCTTTATTAGCTAATGGCAAAGAAGTTTGCATAATTATGTCATCCACAAAGTAAATTTTGATTGGTTACTGCTTTCTGATGATAGTTTCATTCTTTTAGAAATGTGGTTTTGGCAACAGTTTTTCATTCATGCTTTGGATACTGGACTGCTAACTGTTTTCTCTCGAAAATAGGAGATTTATTGCTTATTTCATTGTCATGTTTTTATATTATGTTTTAATTATATATAATATTTATGACATAAAATGTTTTGCACGATTTTTTTAGGAAACAAAGTTCTTAACTTCCTTTATACCATTTGAATTCTTAAGATTTTGTAACGAGAAGTTGGTTAATTTATTTATTAGCATAATTAACATTTGTGTTAATGGATATTGCTTATTTCACTGTAATTTTTTACATAGTATATAATATATTTTTGTTGAAATTTTTTTTGATAAAGTTGTTCTGCAGAGTAAAATTCTGTCCAGTTTTTAAATTTAATATTTGGTGTTCCCTTTAGGCATTTTTCTAGTACATTTAAAATCCAAACGAGTGCTGGCCGCGTAGCGGATAGTTTACAATAATAAACAACTGGTTATTGTTATTTTCAGTAAAAATAGTAAATACACATAGTGTAAAATTCGAGAATTCATAGTGATGTCATAAGCTTAGACAATGGACCTTATAAGAAATAGACTAACCCAGTGGGCGGGGCGCGCGTCACCGACATGTCGGCAAGAAAGAGTAGGGACGATCTGGTTGACTTTAACATTGAAACCTATGGCGTTTGTATCACATAACTCTTTTTAATTATTAAATGTGATACGTTGTATAGTGAAGATATTATGAAAGCCACAGTTTTTTCCAAATAGGATTTAATATATCTCATTAAAGCACTTTTTACTGCATTTCGCGCATTTTTTTACGCGTAATTCTTGTACAAACTTCTTTACTTTGGTAAAACGGTAAAAACTCTAAGCACAAAATTTATGAACTTAATTTTGAATTATATAAATATAGTAATAGCTAAAATCTAAACAAACAATGTTATGCTTTAGGTTTAATTTACATTGAACCTTAAAATTTCGCGTTAAAGAATATGAGATATATGTTCGGAAACACGGAAATCCTCTGTTGCCCAGCACTGTTGATCCGAGGATCACACTTTCCATTTTTCTGCCCCCAAAATTATTCAAAAAGCATCTTCCATTGGTGAATTAGATTTCCTGGGTGCGTTTTACATTCAAAAAAATCTTTCTATTCTAGTTAACGATTCTAATTCCAATCCAGCTTTACCTTCAGCCTTTAAGAAAATCGTATTTAAGTTTTCTTTTTTCATCAATAGATGGCACCAGTAGTTTAACTCCTGAACAATCATTCTTATCTTATCACGTTCATTTGCACTTTGGCAGCTGAGGGAGATGGTTCGGTAGTAAAACCACCGATCGAAACTAGTCCTGAAACATTTGTAAATATAACGCTGATTTTTTGTTGTTTGACTTCTAAATTAATTAATTTTATGCTTCGTCTTCTTCTCATGTGGAATATATTTCATTAGGATATTACTCCATTTCTAAAGACATGTATAAGCAATGAATTAAGTCAACTAATAGATTCTGTTAATTAATTATTGATAGTAATAAAAAATAACAAAAGCAAATATCGCTTAAATTTTCATAGTGAAGTTTATAGAAAATTTTGTATTAAAAGATAGGCAAAGGAGAAGCAAGTTACCATAATCAGTAAGCAAACATAAGGAAAAAGCAGCAGGCAGAAAACTAGAAGGCGGAAGCAGGAGAACTAGAATAATCCACACTTGAAATCTATCTCATCTTTAATTAGTTTAAGTACCATCACACAAAGTTCATATGTTATATATAACATGTATACTTCATATAAAATCGAGCATACATAAAATAATTTCACTTTATTTGTATGCCGATTTACTGAGATTTTTATAGCAGTCAAATAAAAGCATAAGCACTATTCTGGAAATGAAGGATTGTCCCTTTCTGCAGTTCACTTTTAAAGATATGTTACCGCCAAGTTTGAAATCCGGCATTCTATAGAATGCCTAGGCATTGTATATAATCCCTAAAACTAGCCGGAGATGTATGAAACGACTCATATTTCACACATTTCCTAGGCATTCTACAGAATGCCAAATGACAAACCCACAAAGTATGAAATACATTTCCGATTCACTTCGAAGAACCGAAACTACTTAACAGAAGTTAATAAATGATGTAAACAAGCCAAAATGATTGCTAAAAAGGAACTACTGGCTGCCATGGACCTTATAAGAAATAGACTAACCCAGTGGGCGGGGCGCGCGTCACCGACATGTCGGCAAGAAAGAGTAGGGACGATCTGGTTTACTTTAACATTGAAACCTATGGCGTTTGTATCACATAACTCTTTTTAATTATTAAATGTGATACGTTGTATAGTGAAGATATTATGAAAGCCACAGTTTTTTCCAAATAGGATTTAATGTATCTCATTAAAGCACTTTTTACTGCATTTCGCGCAATTTTTTCACGCGTAATTCTTGTACAAAAGTCTTTACTTTGGTAAAACGGTAAAAACTCTAAGCAAAAAATTTATGAACTTAATTTTGCGTAAAAATAAAGTAAAATTAAATAAGACTGATAGTACGTGATGCTTTGAAATAAATAAGGTAAAATTAAACAAAGTCTGATAATTTTTTTTTTTTAATTTAATGAAAATTTTCAGACAGTGATTTTCCAAACTATAATAACATTACAAAACGATCATATTTGTTTGATTATATGATCATTAAATTGTTAACATTAAAGTGGATTAGTTATTTTAATAATTCATAAAATTCGGAGCATAAAATATTCTAAGCGTAATGAAGGGGAAAAAAAGATAAAATAAAGAAAATAAATTGTGCTATAATACTCATCTATAATTTTAAAAAAGCAGCACAATTTAGAATTTTAAACAAAACTTTCAAAATTTCGTTTTTAAATATTTTAGTACTTTTTACTTATTTACACCAATGAAAAGCATAAAAATTGCAAAAGAAAATTGCTTGTTTGAAATTTTCTATTAGTTCAGATTTAAAATATTATTTTCTAAAAGAAGTAGTTACAAATTTCCTTACAGCATAGGAAAAGCTAAAAAAATATCCAGCCCTGAAAGCATGCAATAGCTTTATAATTATTTGAAACGTTAATTATGCTTGATAAATATGCTAAAGTTTTAAAAATCAATCTCAATTTCAAAAATAAAAATATATAGAAATTCTAATTTGTGAAATGAGGCGCTACATACAGCTTTTTCTTGATAATTATACACGCTGCAATAGTCAACCAATGTTAAATTTCTGCAAGTCGTCCCTACTCCTCCGGATGTGATCAAGGTGACAGCCGGCAACGCCTCAGACGAGGGAGAAAACCCATTTGGGTTAGTCTATTTCTTATAGGTCCATGCTTAGGCCACCCATTATGACGTCATTAAGCTCCGCCTTCGCAGTTTTGCTTATGCAACGTATTCTGAGCTTTAACTTATTTATTAAATGAAGTTTAAAAGACAAAACGGTACGTCTTAACTCCTCTTACTAAGAACACTGAACACAAATTTAACGAGCTGAGAAAAGACGTAATAGTAAAATAAAAATTATAACAATAATAACGGCAATACTTAATACTGTATCGGTAATTCTAAACATAAGTTGTTTTTAAAAGTTTTGGGATTTTGCTAATGAATTTATGTGGCGTAGGTATGAAGAAAGCGGTGTTAAGTAATAAAGTTAAAAATACAAAAAAAATCTGCGTAGATCATCTTGTTTGTAGAGTCATTAGGTTTTTTGAAGCATGAGACGTGAAAAAATAGGCATTGTCCTCCATTACCAGACCTCTCGAATATGCGTCGAGAATGCTTCCAATTACACTAGGAAGTCATGCGTAAAGGAGGGGGAAATACCTTATATGGTCCCTCTTTTCAAGGGTGACTGGGGATTAGAGGACCCAGTCGCCAAATCCTGGTAGTGACAAATTATTGTCCACCACATTTTAGTTCGGGTGCCACTTGTAGTTCCGGAGTTTTACAAAATGTGATGTATAAAATTCGAAATTCAGAATCCGTCCTTCTAGGTGCACATCTTGAGGTGGAGGACTATGTTATTTAAAATTTGATATTCCTAGGTAACATCGCTTTCTCGCAGTCGAGAAACATACATACTTTCATGCACACTCTTTATTATTAAATTTCCTTAACAATAAATACAGGGCGATAATATTTGGTAGCAATAATTTTAAAAGTGATTCAGACATTTAAAGCGATACGCTGCCAAATAGTAATATAGGCTAATAGTCCATTCGAGATAACTCTCTTTTAGCTAGAAATATTAATTCATTCAAGTATGAAACAAATAAAATTTGTCTCATGGCTTGAAAACAATACCTAATTAATCTTTTTAGTTAATTATTTTTGCAAACTAAAATGTGAATCAGAAAAGAGGTGTTCTATAAATATGTGCTTCATACCATATTCCACACTTGCAGTTGCACGATGACGTAATGGTTCTTACTAATGTGCCAGCTAATATCACGTTGCACTCGAATGTCACGGGCTTCACGTGCAAAACTTGGATGGCACGAGCTTCATCGCCTTGGTAACAGCAGCCTGTAAAGACAAACGCATGCACTATTTATTGTTCTCCTAATATAAAAACATAAACTGTTTTTGCAATTCGATCGCTGATGTTTGGGCAGGTGATACTAGGACATAAATAAACAATGAAGGATTTAAAACTTCGCATGCAATGCAACAATTAACCTGTTTTCTCTGATCTGAGTAAGTTGTTTTTATCAGTAGCTAAAAGCATTAGAACACTCAGATGTAAAAAATCTTGTTTTTTATGTCAAACTTGCTTTCAAATATTCTGTTGTTAAAAAAGAAAATATTTTCTCACTGAAACGCTATTTTTATATATACTAGATGCTTATGCGGTAAGACGCCAAACACGTTATTAATATATAATGTTGTATGATCTTAAATTCACTTAGTTCGAAAACAAGTTTTTATAATATATATATATATGTATTGCGCAATTGCTGCAAAGTAAGTTAAAAATTATTTATTTACTAAAGAATATTGATTATATTATCTCCTAAGATTAATTTTAGTAGAATAATCTTAAAAGAGTGAATCCATACTCAGTAAGTTCAATTTCGAAAAATGTTTTAAAGTAACTTGAATGTAAATTGTTAAAAATGTTTAACGGGGACTTGAATTAAATCATGAATAACAAAATTTCAATTGTAAAAAGAAATAAACTAAAAGCAAGTAATTAAATTGAATGCAAGTAATCATTGCCGTTGATCGGAAATTAGTTGACTTTACGAGGGGAACAAATCAACTCCTGTTCAATGAACAGTAATTAAGAAATAAATACGAAGGTGTTTCGTCCTTTACTCGAGCAATAAGACGATGCCAAACCGGCAATTCAAGCTAGGCCAAACATTTCCGTGAATAGAAGGGACCAAGTACTAACGCAGAGAACCAAAGAACTCATTCCGATTAAGCATTTTAGCTAATTCAGTTTTGAGTGAAAAGCAATTTCTTCAGCTAAATTGACATTGCTCGAGTAGTAGTCCCCGACACCCTCGTGTTTTTGCATTTTAGTTCAAAACTATTTGAAAAAATTAAACATTGAAAATTGGCATTATGAAATAGAATTCAAAGTAATTGAAATAAACATTAGAAAATTACAAAATATAAGAAAAATAATGCAATCTTTGCAAAAACAAATCAATAATTTAAAAATAAAAATTTTAAAAAAATATATAATAAGAAAAGGAAATGTACATGAAGATATAAAGGCCAGAAAAAGCATTAATTAACTTACGTTCTTTCTAGTTGGGAGTCGGCAAAGTGTTCTCTTCGCGTCTGACTCAGAAGGGTTGTGTTTCCGAAATCTTTATCGGCAGCGGGGGCTTTGAATTATATCAGTCGGTAAGACTTGTGTGAAGTAATTTATGGTAGTGGGAGGGACTAAGTAAATAATATAATCAATATTCTTTAGTAAATAAATATATATATATATATATGTAATGATATTTTTAAATCAACTAATTAAATTAAATTCTATTAGTATTGCTTAATAATGTGTTGGCGATTCTCTACCTAAATTGCATCCCTGTTCCTAAATTTTGGCGAAATCCTTTCTTTAGTATAAAATATATTAACCTGTTGGCGCCCGCCAAATAGCCAAACTCATAAATCTGTCATATTACATAAAGTCCTTAAGAACACTCCTGATGAGAAGATAGCGTCACCTCGTGATTTCAATTAATATCGCTGATTGGATGAGCATCGTGACGCACACATATGTATAAGTAGGGCTTCTGCGCAAGGTACGAGGAGAACGCTTGTGAGATGGATGCTGAAATAAACCTACCACTTTATATTCCAAAATTTGTCTCATTCCTGTTGCCCCGGCTGCACAAAACAAATAATGTATGAGAAATTACATTTCATATATATACGTATATATATATACTGATGGACAAAATTAAAAGATGGAATACTTTTTCTCAAATATCTCAAGAAATACTGGATAGAAATAAATGAAATTTGGCATGGATAAAGTTTATTGTATGACAATAATGTGTACAAAACAACAATGAAAATGCCATTCATTAGCATGAGTTATGGCCAAGAGACCAATCTGGTCCAAACTTGAATTTGAAAGGTGGCAGTGAAAATGTCACTAGTGTGCTGTGCGGTCGGCTCTGACACGTAGACAGCACACACAACGAGTAGCCATGCTGTTAACAAGAGAGTTCAAGAGTGCCTGTGGAAGTTGCATAAACTCTTTCACCAGAGCAGTATTTAACTCCCGAATGATTCATGGTACGGTTTCCCGTATTGCAATGGCTTTCCAAGAGCATTCCAAGCATGTTCAATAGGATTACGGTCAGGAGATTTGGCTGGCTAACCCATTCAGTGAATATCCTCGCTTCCTACGCAGTCATTAACCAGGTGAGTTAATGACACCCTATATTGTCGCGCATTGTCTTCTATAAAAATGAACTCAGGGTCAACGGCATTCCTATAAAGTCGCACATAAGACTCTAAGAGCTGCTTCCTGTACCTGTGTCAAACACATTGAGCGGTGTGCGAGTATTTTGCAAATTCCTGCCCCGGTTATCAATCTTCCAGCACCATATTGGCCCCTTTCCATGATGTTGCTGGGGTGGTATTAGGTCACAGGTTTCCTCCATATCAATTATCGCCTAGAATCAAGTTGTAGACTGAATCTGTATTCATCCATGAAGAGAACATTAGCCCATCCAGTGATGGTGTTGTATGCACTATTGTAAATGCTTTCTTGTGGCAGTGAGTGAACGTAATCACCATTGTAAAAGCTCTCATGTGGAAGTGAGTGAGTGGGATGCAAATAGCGGGCTTTTTGGCATACAGTACTGTCTTATGGAGACGTCTGCAAACTGTCTTCCTTGAAACTGATGTTTCTGCGACATTAGCGAGGTCATGAGACAGTTGCGTGGTTGTAGACGTCCTCTGGCGTTTGGCTGAAAGTACCAAAACTGCACCAACATGCATCCACAAATATATGACAAGGATATTTTGGATTAAATAAAGTTAAAATGGGTCTTGAAATTAATGCATTTTTTGAAAAGCTATTTGATATTCATTACTCCATTTATAAGGAGTATCTTTTTTCAGTAAATTTGTTATAGGAGCTCTAACTAGTTTACTTAACACAGATGTTTAGCTAGTTAGAGCTCCTTTAACAAATTTACTTAACACAGCATCCTATTCGGAAGAAAAAAATTGTGTATATTTTTCCTTTCAACCATGGCATTTTCTATTCACGGTTTTCTGGTTTCAGCTCCTGTGCCAAATTGTGATGTCTCATGCCTTTGTTTCCTTCTCCTGTCAAGCATTCGGAAAACACCAAGGCATTATTCTTGTCTCCAATATTTTAGTGTCGTATTTTTTTTAAATAATAAAAAATATATATCTATAGGGGTATCATTATTGGAGCCATCAAACACAGCACATTGAAATTTATTCACCATCAAAGAAATTATTTCTGTAGATAATTTTGATTGCGAGCGGGTCTCCATTGTTAATTGTTTATCTTTTGCCGAAATATAAACACTAAAGAAGTTGCAAAATAATCACCACTGAGAACTGAAGAATTTAACTGAATAACCAATTTTTAGAAGTATCGATATCACTATACTTAATGCACGGGAAACCAATTTGAAGCATCATATTTTAACGCTGGATGCCTCAGTTTTACTAAATACACACAGCAAGTGTAAACACGCCATTAGAACATTTTTGCAGACGTCATCACTACGTGCTTGACCTCTTTAGCGAATACAAAGAAGCAGAAAAACCACTAGTCCGGTTGAAATGCAGCAGAGTTAATCACTTTATAAATTTTGTGTTCGCAGTCACTAAAAATCCGTTGGGAAAACTTTTGCACTATTATCCTAGAAGACTTTATTAAATGTAGTATTTTAGGCCCGTAGGATGAATCCGATACTTTAACAGCTTGTAGTGGTCATGTCCGAGACATGAATATTTTGACGCGCTGCAGCTTGAAATCTACGTGCTTTAGATAGATAGAACCACAAACTTCCAGATATAGTCGTTTCAAAACATTTTTTATTCTATTATAATTCACATCAGACCATTTTTGTAGGCAAGGAATTTATCCAAACATATTTAAATACGATAATTTTTATGTACACTAATTTTAAAAGTACGACGTAAGCATTTCTGACAGGACAGCATTAGCGGCGCAGAGTTCTTTGCAGTTTCTAAACTGCAAAACAACTACGTCATTCCTTTCTCTAGCTTCAAGCTAGGGAAAGGAATGACGTAGTTGTTTTGCAAAGAGTATTTATACTAAGTAGATGCAGAAAATACTCGAAGCTGTGATTGGTTAATTTTAGTTTTAGTTACGTTTTTAAAGTAGCGTTGTGTAACATGGAAAGATCTCGAATTTAGGAGAACACATGAATTTAAGGTAAGAGCATAAAATCTGGAATCGTTCATTTTGAGGTCGCCAATTATTTCTTACAGCCATGGTATTTTGTTATATCTCACATATATAGTTTTGGTGCGGCCGTTGCAACCAAAAAGCGAGGTGCACAACTATATGTTATAACAGTCCTATATACAAAATTTCAACCTTTTCAGGCTACTTGTTATTATGAGAGATACCTACATTCGTACGTACGTACCTACAGACCCCCACGAAAAAATCTTTTCTGAATCCCTTTTAAATTAGTTTTATAATTCGTTTGGGAAAGAAGAGTCTTTCATTCTGTCCTTACATACAGATGTTGCACCATAACATCTTTAAATTGCATCCGTTAACGGTCAAAATGGAAATTTTCGTTGAAATATGGTCCCCGGAATTCCTCGTGATTACAAAACTTCCTTTACATCGTACAAGGAAGTAAAAATGAAGATTTAATCTGCCTCGACTGTCAGTTTGCTATCCATTATGGATCAACATTTTACGCAATCAAAATTCTTGCTGTTCATTACGGGTTCAACATTGTACGTTCTGTGCTATTTATAAGCTACGCGATCAATATTTATAACTGCTTCTATTGTGCTTTTAATAAAATTCCATAGTCAAGAATACACTTAAAATTCTAACTGTATGTTCTTTTCATTTTTAATGGCGACGTTCTCTTATTTGAAAGTACGTGTAATTAAATCCACAGCCCCGTAGTCAAGTTGTTTTTCCCGCCTTTTTCTACACGTACAGTTTTAGAATGTTCTGGAAATATTTAAAGCGAACTGGATTGGCTGACGAGGCTGACGTCATTTTTGGAAGCTCCGCCTTTCCAGAGGCTATAAAAAGACTCGCAAAGGAGTATCGGGGCTTTTTCTGAAATGTCACGATGCAGTAAAATTGATACAAAATGTTATTAGTAATTCTTTTTTATTTACTTCGGATATCTGATTTTGTAACTGCTATTTCTCCTGACCAATAATAAATGGATCCTGTTTTTTAAACTTATCGTCTGATAATTTAAGCTACGACTACATTTATGATTCTTCAACAATCTATTTATTCCTGACAAAAGCTGGTACATCACATATATATATATATATACGTTTGGTACTACTGATTGCAATAAAAAAAGGTATGTGCACAACTATATGTTATAGTGGTCTCATATAAAAAATTGCTACGTGCTACAGGCTAATCGTTTTTGACTAATGCAAGATGCGTACATACATACATTCGTGACGTCTGTACGTACATACATACACGTACAGACGTCACGAAAAAAAACTTTTGAATCCATTTTAAATCCATTTTACAATGAGTTTTGTAAAAATGGTTCTTTATTCTATCCGCACGTACAAAAATCACGCATAAAAAATTCGTCCGAATGGATTCGGAAGAGGTCAAAATGGATACTTCCATTTAAATATAAAACCCGAAATTGTTCGCAATTACAATACCTCCTTTACTTCGTACGAGGAAGTAAAAACGCAAATTTTTCTTCTAAAAGAGTTTCCTTTTTACAGACAATGAAAGCCAAATAAGACTTTCACTTTGCTTCGAATGTAAGTGCATTTGAGTCTCCTACATATCAAAAACATCTTTATTAAGATAAGAAATGTAACATTTCTTGCATTAGATATCATTAAGCATTATTAGCTCTCATAAATACAGAAACTGATATAAAATCAAAACTCGAATGCATATGAAAATTGATCATATAGCAGTATAATAAAAGAACAAAAAAAATGTAATCATAATAGAGGAAATCTGATATATGATTTAACAGCCTTTAACGAAGAAAACATAGGTATGACTGAAGCAACCGATTTTATTTTTTATTGGCTTGCGAAAAGAGAAGGGGCGTTCCTTCCACAAACGAAAACGGATAATTTGAGGACCTTTTTCACAGAAAAACGGTGACTTTAAAGAAGGTTTCGAAACCTTCCGTTTGAATGCATACTTAATGATACGTAAGAGCTGTTAAGAAGTTTCCTACCGCATCGACCATCTAGTTTCGGTGCATTTTTTCCCCTTTTTCTCCCTTTGTACTTTTGAGAGATGAATGGAAAAATCGACCGCTCTCTATCGGAAAACCGAAAGGCAGTTTTCCGATTCCACGCTAAGAAATCTAGTAGATTATTTGACGGGAATGGACATTTCGATAATATCGAATTTTATCAGGTGATGATTCAATAAAATAAAAGAGGAAACTATACTTCTCCAACATTAACTATTATTTAACTTGAGGAATAGTTAGCCCAGAAATATATTTAACTTATAACGTAAGTTTTTCTACTAGTTTGACTATATCAATTCATTATTGCGGAAATGCTTTTTGTTATAAAATCAAACTAGAATAATATTATATTGTCTGTGCATTATTGTATACATAATACATCATATTATAACAAAAACTGAAAAAAGGTTCATTAATTGTTTAAGTACTAAATTTTGATTAAGTACTCCATTTTGACCACTTCCGAGTCTTAATTAATTGTTTTAGTTAACTTAATTAATTGTTTTAGTACTCCATTTTGACCACTTCCGAGTCCATTTGGACGATTCTTTTTTGCGTGATTTTTGTACGTGCGGATAGAATAAAGAACCCTTTTTTAGAAAACTCATTGTAAAATGGATTTAAAATGGATTCAAAAGGTTTTTTTTTTCGTGACGTCTGTACGTGTATGTATGTACGTACAGACGTCACGAATGTATGTATGTACGCATCTTGCATAACTCAAAAACGATTAGCTTGCAGGACGTTGCAATTTTTTATATGGGACCACTATAACATCTAATTGTGCACATCCCTTTTTTTATTGCAATCAGTAGTACCAAACGTATATATATATGTGATGTACCAGCTTTTTCCAGGAATAAATAGATTGTTGAAGAATCATATGTAGTCGTAGCTTAAATTATCAGACGATAAGTTTAAAAAACAGGATCCATTTATTATTGGTAGGAGAAATAGCAGTTACAAAACCAGATATCCGGAGTAAATAAAAAAGAATTACTAATAACATTTTGTTTGAAGTTTACTGCATCGTGACATTTAAGAAAAAGCCCCGATACTCCTTTGCGAGTCTTTTTATAGCCTCTGGAAAGGCGGAGCTTCCAAGAAATGACGTCAGCCTCGTCAGCCAATCCAGTTCGCTTTAAATATTTCCAGAACATTCTAAAACTGTACGTGTAGAAAAAGGCGGGAAAAACAACTTGACTACGGGGCTGTGGATTTAATTACACGTACTTTCAAATAAGAGAATGTCGCCATTAAAAATGAAAAGAATGTACAGTTAGAATTTTAAGTGTATTTTTGACTATGGAATTTTATTAAAAGCACAATAGAAGCTGTTATAAATATTGATCGCGTAGCACATAAATAGCACAGAACGTACAATGTTGAACCCGTAATGAACAGCAAGAATTTTGATTGCGTAAAATGTTGATCCATAATGGATAGGAAACTGACAGCTGAGGCAGATTAAATCTTCATTTTTACTTCCTTGTACGATTTAAAGGAAGTTTTGCAATAATTCCGGGGACCATATTTCAACGAAAATTTCCATTATCTATACAATAATGCACAGGCTTCTATTGTTATCCAGTCGAACCTCAGTATAACGACTCTGCCTCTAAACGAAATGCTGGATAAAACGAATCTTTCGATCCCGTGCAGTTTCCAAATGAAGCTTCCCTTTTTTTGGGGGAAAGGGCGTTTGTTTTCTGCGAATTTTAGATCTGCTCCTCCAAACTGCTTCTCAACAGATTAAAAAGAGTGACTATGCCTTTTCACCTAATATTGTTGGCCAAGCGTTCAAAACATTGCCATCCCAACACATGGAAAAGGACTCTGACATTTTAGGAAATTATAAGAGTTTTATCATTCCTTTCTTTCCATCGACTAGCTCTAAAACATCCGATATTTTATAGAAATTCTACTTTCGTGTCGTTTTCTCTTCTATCGTAAAATTCGCAGCTCTGTACTTAACGACGCTATTTCGGATAGTATTTCCTAGGATATACAATGGATTCATTATTAATGTGTGTTTATTCACATAAGTCAAACTAAGAGAGCCTTAAATTTTCGCTCTGAGAAACATGAGACATATGTATGTTTAGAAAAAGAATCATATAAATTCTCTGTCGCCCAACACTGTTGGGCAAAAAATCACATTTCCAATTTTTTAGCAGCTGAAACTATTTAGAAAACATCTTCCTTTGCGAACTAGGTTTTCTGAAGATGCTTCACATTCATAAAAATATTTCAATTCTAATTATCGATCCCAACTCCATTACATCTTTACCTTCAGCTGTTGAGGAAGAAATTGTCTCATTGCTGTTTTCCTTTTCTATCAATAGATGGCGCAGTAGCTAGACTTCCTTCCTCTCATTGTTATCGCCTGAGCACAGGCTTCTCTTTCGTCGTTTATCTTCCTGTTTTTTCACCTTTTCTAGAAGAGCAAATCTCTCTCATATTCTTGACAAAATTCTCAGCACTCTTTTCCTGTGTCAAAAATTCATCTGTATGGGAAACTGTAAACATAAAAGTTCGGCAATGAAGACAAGCCGAACGTTATTTGATAAATGCAAAATAGGTATATCCAAATCGATATGTGCCAGAAATACAGTTTATCGGAATCTGCAGTTGGTAGATTATGAAAAAAAACCGAAACTCAATAATTTCTGCTCATGAAGAAAATCTGGATACGAGGAAAAAGTCGAGAAAGGTAAACCTTAGAGATTTTGAGGTAGCATTGCTGAAATGGTTCGCCATTCAAAGAAGTCATCATGTGCGAATATCTGAACATGCTACAACATGCCATAAAATTAATTTGTCAGACACTTTCGAGAGAATGGAAAAAAAAAAAAGAAAACCATATTTATTAACTGCTCGTAATAATAATTATAATTAAATCTTGATATGACTTTTAACGGATTTATTATTTACTCATTTTGATTGATGGGACAATGTTTCTCAATTTTCCCCCTTATTCATCATTCAATCTGCATACGTTTTTCTGTGGAATTAAAGCCATTTTCCTCTCGCACTGGATGTTTCTTGCGTGTTTAATGAACAAGTCAATTTAATGCTGAAAACACTTATATAATATTTTGTTTTAAAATTTCGTTACCTAATATGGTTGCTTTTTGGATACATTTACTATGGTTTTAGGTGTAGATGCGATTGCTCATTGCCTTGGATATATCCTGAATTTTGTAGTAAAATCAGCTGAAACAATTGTTCTTAAGTTTTACTAATATTTAGATTTGCGTAGAAAATCTATCTTATTCTCGGCTGTTTAGAAAATACTTGCTCAGAACAAGACAATTTATGCAAGGTTAATACAAAACGGCATAGATAAAAAAAGAAGTTAATCTTACCATTGAAATTAACGAGTTCGATACCCGGTTGCGTGAATAAGCAGTTTTGCAATAATTGCCAATAGTAAGGTTGTTCTTGGTAAGTCGTTTTAATATTTAAATTACAGCAGGTACGACCTAGATATTATAGTTCTGAAGCTCGGGATATTGTTGTAATTAACTATAGTAACTAAAACCAGGGCACGTTAAGTATGAATTTTTATACTACGTAGAATCATTAGGCCTTTATCAGAAGCAAGAAACAGGAAATATCAGCTATGCCCTCGTCGAGATCCCAACTCTGCACCTTTCTGTACTAGCTGGGTATACTTTCAATTACATAACTAAGGCACGCGGTAAGGAGGAAGAAAATACTTTACATTCTCCCCCACTTATGGAGTGACTGAGAAACAGGAGACCCGATCATTATATTTTGCTGGTGACGAATCTTCCATCGCATTTTATTTCGCGCTTCACTTGTATAATTTAAGGTATTTCTCGAAGCCATAAACAGGAAACTTCTACGCTCTCATTGAGCCACTGGGATTCGAATTTCGAACTATCCGATGATCGCCAGAAGTGCATCCAGTTGCACCACGAAGGCACGTGATAGGTAGAGATAAAATATCTTACAACCAAAAGATTGTTTCTTTTGGTTCATTTAATTGCGGTAAAGCACTCGGAGGCTATTCGCCTATACTATTAAAAAGAATCTATTTATGTGTTATAATTTTACTAGAAAGCCCGGCGGTCATACGAAATGGCCGCTGTTCTAGATCTTCTAAATAGTAATTAAAATGACTTGTGTAAAGGTGTCTGCTAATTCAAACTGAATTACCCAGGACAGGTGGCAAGGACGCCCCTTTGCTTACTGCCCCACGGGGTTTCCCCCTTCTACTTGCTTAAAGTAGAGTGCAATGAAGGAAACCATTGGCGGTACATTTCTTAAGAGTCACCGCTAGCTCAATAAATAAAGGTGATTTAAATAATAAAATGTTAATTCACAAGTCAAAGATCTCTTTGTACACAACATTTCTCGTGTAGATCTTTCCATCATTTTTAAGCTCGCCTTGCAAAGGACCGTCCATTATTTTTAATTTTTCGTCCGTTCTTTCACGAACTCTTGAACAGGCAACATGGTTAACAGTGTCCAAATGCAGGCTCAGGTAAAAAAATACTAACACGCTTAAGCGTTTGGCCCTGAGACGTATGGATGGACAAAGGCAAGTTTTACAGGAAATTGTCTACGTCTCAATTGAAACGGCAACCCTCTGCCGTGGCAACGTCACCCCATTGGCTATTACAGTTACGCAAGCAACCAATAAACTATCGGCGACAAACAGACACTTAAGCCGCTATGTAATAAAGGTATTTATTTATTTCACTTTATTTCTTTTTTCATCGTTGCCGGTTTTTGCCGGTTGCATATTTCCAAATTCCATTATATATAGATGTAAAATTTATTTATTAAATGTTAAATGCACGTGCTCTTGTATTTTTAATTTTTCCGGCTTAGCTTTCTCATATAAATTGTCTGATGTATAAGAGTTTTCATCTGTAATTTAAGCTTCTTGTCTGCTGAGTAAAGTACAGAGTGGTTATAGCATTTTCTAATTTTAATTTATCCTAATCTAATCTAATCTTTGTCCGGAACTAATTTTAATCGGGACAAATTGATACGAATTGTTTTAAGGCCACACCATACATGATCATGATGAAATTTTCTGGAGAACAGAAATATATTAAATAATTAAATAATTGTGATTTCTAGTAAAAGATTTTAGCAATTTCACGAATGCTACAAAGCGACTAATTTTTGACTAGACTTTTATTCCAACTGCTTTTCGCATCTAATAAATAGGCTGTGAAATTAAAACATCCGAAGAAATTTAAATGGGTCACGTTTCGAAAATTCTCATGCACTAAGATTAAGCAAAATGAAAGTTCTTTTTCTATGAGTAAAACAATCATTTTATGTAGTAGTAGCAAAATTAACAGAAGACGATTGAATAGTATAGGTAGACGTAATAGCATGAGCTGAACTTCTAGATTTTCCCCCCTGGAATAGAACAATTATATTACTCTGATAATTGAACTCTACTTGATAGGACTTACAACAATCCATCACGCATTTCGATAACAAATACAGTGAACCCTCTCAGAGCGGTTACATCTAAAACTAGACTATTGTTCAGAGAACATACGTCTCTAAGACAGCTTCCTTCACAGATAACAAAAACTGTTTTGGGAACCGTGAGGTATGCTTGTGTGGTTTCATTGTAACAAGTGAACCTCTGGCGAAAAAGGCCAAGTAAGAATATAAGGTATTTCTCCCACTTTCCTAGCGTACCTTCGTGGTGTAGTGGTTCTGCATGCTGGGCCGGTATTCCAGAGGTTCGTGGTTCGATTCCCGAAGAAGGCGACTGATAATTTTTCATCTCTCCGGCTTCCAAAAATCCTTATGTCTCTACAGTGGCGTCCGAACTAAAAAGGGTTTGGATGATGATTCTCTTCGCCCAGGATTTGGCGATTGGATCCCCTAAAAAACCCCAGTTGCTCTTTAAAAAGGGAAGTATATAAGGTATTTTCCAAACTTTCCTAGCGTGCCTTCGTGGTGTATTGGTTCTGAACGCTGGGCCGATATTCCAGAGGTCCGTGGTTCGATTCCCGGCGAAGGCGATTGCTAATTTTTCATCTCTCCGGCTTCCAAAAATCCGAATATGTCTACAAGAATATTAATCATTTGAAATAATAAGCATATGCTTAAAGAAAAGCATTTTTCCTTCATTATTTTTTAAAACATCTAAATCATCTTATCTCATACTGGTTTTAAAAATATCAGGTCACACTATATTAATTTAAACATGCTTCATTTCCCGAGTGGCACACATAAGAAATAAAAAGTGTAGTTTCTTATAACTGAAAATGTTCAAACTCAAACTGGTAGTTCCATAGCTATGCGATGAGTAAAACATCTTCAAAGAAAACTCCTTATATCGATCACTGTTCGTATGTCACTATTCACGATAAAATTTTCCTTTAAAACAGCCGAGAAATAAATCAAAATCTAATATTTTATGCCACAAATGCTGTGTCTGGGGTAGAGTTCCATAACATTTCGTCGATCTCTTTTATGTCTAGACAAAATCCATTGAAAAGGCATCCCAAGCAAAAAGAAATAGTCGTGCGTGTGTTTTAATATATATAAAAGTTCGTTGACAGAACGGCTCATGCTGGGACAGTTGATCGAATACCTAGCTTGAAATTTATTCGGGTAGAACCAGTGTTTGATAAAATAATAAAATTTTCTCTATGCCCCTCTCTTTAGAAGTTTCATATTTTTTCCCTTAAAATTTTAATCTTACAGAATTAGAAGTTGTCTCTGGAATATATACATGAATATCAACATATTGTAAAAGTTCTCTTGTCCTCTCGTTTTATGATAACAGATATCAGATTATGAAGTAAGGAACAGATTGACAAAGAATGTTCTTAGGATGGAGTGGATGATATGACCTTGATATCTTCTTTCCTCCTCTGATAGTAAATTCATAGCCTGTGCTCCTACCTTTTGTAACCACACTGCATTATCAGTACCTTGGAATGTTTAATTGCATAGCATAACTCGAAATCAATTATCTGATTTCTAATTTTCATGTTAGTTTTGAAAATTAGCAAAAAGGTAATACTAAAATAAGTAATATATAAAAATGCCCATATGATTAAAATTTAAAAAAATATTAAAATAAAAACTATACTAAAAATTAGTAAAAAAGAACGGTAAGTTCATAAAAATATGAAAATGAAAAACTTGTATTTAAAATTAATAAAATGGGACTTAAGTACTATATGTATTATATGAAAATTAATAAGTACGATAAGGAATGAAAAACAAAAATGTCCAAGTTTCAAAATAAAAACAATAGACGGTGGCTAATTTGTCGTTTAAAAGGTTCTACTTGAAATAAACTATAAATTGGCACTTGAAGCATCTATAGTCCACCCATCAATGGTAGAGCTCTTATTGGCTAAGTATGCCAGAAAAGTACGATTTCCATTTTAGGGATGAGAGATGTTTCTTCCCTTTCCTTGTAAACACCGGCATTTGATTTTTTACTATTTACTGTAAACATTCTGACCTTTTGTTTTTGTTCTTATGTTTGCCTATGTACCATGCAGTAATTAGAAAACTAGAAACTGTATTACGATCTTACCAAAACATAAAATAAAACAGCGCATATGGCCAAAATTTGTTACCATTTACTGCAAATGAATTAAGTTTTTTTCGCCCAATGGGTAGAAGCATTGCAGGATTTAGCTTAACTTGGGCAGACTCTAATCGAAAATCTTTTTTCATACTGCCATTTGCTCGATGTTTGTCCGACCCAGTAGGCCAGATATTTTTTTAAACAGTTGGCCTTCAAGATTTCCAGATACTACATCTTCAGTAATTTTATTTCAAAGGATGTGTAAGATCATGTGTTTATGCCATCTAAACTCACAATATTACACTCATGTTCATAAATTAAGGATAATTCGGAGTCACGCGGAAATTGAACTCTAAACTAAATACTATATCACCTGTAAAATCACTACACACATCTTTAAGAATCATATGCAAATTTCAGGAAGTAACCAGATGACACCGATGGTACGTCACAATGACGAGAGTGTAAGATAGTGATATACAAGGAATACAGGCAAAGAAGTAAAATTGTTCGCAGGCGCTTTATAAGCATTTCAGTGCAATAACCGAATAGTTATGACACAAAGGACGCATTTGGATGATTTTTTACGTGGTAGAATTATCGGCCGTCTGGAATGTGGGCGTACCCAACTGGAAGTATCAGACGAACTTGGAATTGCCCAGAGTGTCATCTCCAGGCTTTGGCAACGATTCCAAGATGATGGTAATGTGAGTAGACGTTACAGCACAGGTCGCCCCAGAGTTACAGCGCCGAATGAGGACCGGTATTTGGCAGTTACTGCCAAAAGAAACAGGCGGAGCATAGCCTCAGACCTGTCTCCTCGGCTCTCTTCAGCCACTGGTACGACAATTTCAAGGCAGACCGTGTACAGACGCTTAAGGCAGATTGGTCTATATGCTTGTAGACCTGTCAGATGCGTTCCACTTACTCACTCACTGTCGCCTGCGGTTAGACTGGAGGAGAGAGCATGCATTGTGGACACCGCAACAGTGGGCTTGTGTGATGTTTTCCGACGAATCCAGGGTTAGTTTGCAGTCTGATTCTCGCCGGACTTTCATATGGAGTGCTCCAGGTACCCGTTACCACCAAGAAAACATCATTGAACGACACCGTTACTGTGTGGTGCACGAGTGCTCGTTTGGGGTGGAATTATTCTGGGTTCCAGAACTGACCTGCATGTTCAAATTGGAACCATGACAAGCCAAATCTATCGGGACGTCATTCTGGAACAACATGTACGTTTGTTTCGGAGCGCCATAGGCGCACAATTTGTGTTTATGGATGACAACACCCGTCCTCACCGTGCAAACATCGTAAGCGAATGCCTTCAATAGGAGGATATCACCCGTATGGAGTGG